>NW_027069535.1:765290-893597 GCF_002906115.3 Quercus suber
TTTTTTTTTTTTTTTTTATGTTAACATATTCAAGTTTTATTTTTATTAAAATTTTTATTAATTTAAGTTTTTTAATGACCATTCTGAAAAAAAATTCCTGGAGCCACCACTTATTACGTCTCTAATATTTTAAATTATTTATTCTGTTGTCCTCTTAGTCTATCCATGTTTGTAAAATTTAGATGTTAAGTTTTTTGGACTTTAAAATTATACATATAATACGTTATTAAACTGTAAATAACATTGATCGATCAAAACAAAATTTGACATGTTTGTTAATAATAAAGAAAATTTGTGATTTTTTTTTTTTGAGAAACAAGAAAACTTGTAATCTAAAGGTGATAATTTAAAATATTAATATTAAATAATATAGCATGAAGGAAGAGTCATACCAAATATAAATATTTATATTTGTGGGGGCATTTTTTGCCTCAAATATTTATATTTGTGGTACCATTGGCTCATTAGCTTGGTTAACCAAACTAGTAGTACTCTAATACCATTGGCTCATCCCTTATAAGGTAGAAAGAGGAAGGCAATCTTTCCAATGTGGGACTCTAAACCAAAAATGATTACAAGTACAACACTTGGTCTTGAGGCAAAAAATGCCCCCACAATATTTATATGCGGTGCAATACATATATACAAAATATTTAGTAAATCAAATTGAACCGTTTTCATTAATAAGCCATATTAACTCCACATATTAAAGAAAATTAGGGGATGGAAATCTTGATTAATAATTGTACAAGCATAGACATACTCTACAAAGAAAATGTATCAAATGTAAATCCCATTTGTTTTAGCAAAAACAAACAAACAAACAAAAAAGGAAAAAGAAAATTTTTCCTCATTTTTGGACATTTGAGGTGGTTGAGAATTTCAGTTGAGAAACTTGATTAAACAAAAATAATTTCTTGGTGATCAAGAAATACACTATCTTTAAGGTTGATAATGCTGAAAATGTTTTACATGCCAAAAGGAGCTGAAAACGTTTTCAGCCTTAGGAGAATAGAACTTCCTTTCTCATGAATCTAAAACGCCTCTTATATCTTAAGAGAACATCTTGAAATCTTCAAAATGACCAAAACACCATGAAAGCATCCAAATTGAGAAATACTTCAAAAATTTGTAAATAATCAATATACCCCTAAAACTTGAAATGACTGAAATATCTTATAAAACCCTTAAAATAATTAATAAATAAAAAAGCCCCATAATAACCTCCAAAATGATAGAAATGGCCTCAAATTTCTAAGATGACCAAAGTATACTCAAAACCTTGCCTAAAACATTTATAATGTTTGAAATGCACACAAAACCTCTATAATGACCAAAATATCTTAGAAAAACCTCTAAAGTAACAAAAATACTCTCAAAGCATTCCCAACATTTTCAAGACGACCAAAATACCCTTAAACCCTCACCTAAAACCTCTATAATGATCAAAATGCTCTCATAAGTTCTAAAATGGCCAAAAATCCATGGAAATATCTAATGTGATAAAAATACCCTCAAAATTTTAAAGACCAAAATATCTTTAAGACGTCTAATATTATTGAAATGTCCTTAAAACCACCAACTAAAAAATATTGAAATGATGAAAATGGTAGCTCTTCAAAACATTCAAATAACCATGATATGCCTCAAAATTATGGGCAACCGCCTTCAAAACTTTAAAATTTTCTCAAAAACAACTTTCAAATAGTTTTTTTTTTTTTCCTTTCTTTCTTTATTGATTTTTTTTTTTTTTTTTTTTTGTAGCACACTTATTGTGCTTATTATTTTAATTTGTAATAATTTTATTTTGATTGTGCTTGTGTTTAAGTTGATTTTTGTTCTGCATTAAACGTTTTAAATTGGTGTATTAATTTTTTTTTTAATTACTGTATAAAAATCTAGGAAAAATTTGGTGTCGAAACAAACGAAGTGCTGTAGTTGAGATATCATTCCCTTTTTTTTCTCAAGTGCAAGATTTGAAATAATATCCATTTGTTTGATGTGTTTGCACGGGGTTTAGGGAGTATGAAAATCTTGATATTCTTTTATTGTGAATATTTAAATTAAATAAATAAATAAGAAACAAAAATAATAGAGTAAACTAATAATCTTAGAAAGGGAAAGAGAACATACTGAGGTCATCGATGAGCTTGGTTTCCTCCATGACTTCAGATTTTGGTGTTTATTGTCTAGAAATCACTTTCTTAAAAACTACAACCTAATTTGCATTATTTATAGGGTAATCAATAGGAATGTCCTCCACAACAATGTCACGGCACTTTACACATGAAACCGTATGTGCGCAAGTGATTGGTTCCAAGGAAAGAATAGACAAGGAATCGAGATGCAAGGAAAAAGAAGGATTGATGCCTATTTTGATTGGGTAGAAGAGGAGAATTGGAGAACTAGGTTTCCTTTCGGGATCAACGTACGAAGAAACCATGATAAAGACTTTAGTAAAAAGTAAAACACAACAAGAAAAAGTAAAGAAAAAATAAATAAATAAACAAACGAATGAAGCCTTATTAAAGCTAAGGCAACCACACCCATTAGCCATGACGTTTTTATGTAAAATGACAAATTTAATTTCATTTATAATATTCAAAAAATTACTCATCTTCCATATATGAGTGGATCATGATGTAAAAATTTCATATTGAATGATTATTTTTATTAAAATAAATAAATAAATGTTTTAAGCATATATTGTTATAAGAGCATTTTCATTAGGTTTTACAAAATAAATATAAATTCATTTTATATGATAAATAATCATTCATAATCGTCCATTCTCGTACTCTCCTTCCTCCTTCCTCTTCCTCACTTTATAGGCTCCACCTCTTAGATCTAGATTGTTGTGATGGTCGTAGTGGTTGGTGTGGATCATCAATGTTGATGTTGTTGGGTTTCATTTTAGGTTTTGGTGGCAACGATTTTGGTGGTTGTCGTGACTAGAAAGGATCATCAGTGTCAATGTGGGTTGTTGCTAGGTCAAAGGTGGATTTGGCTTTGGATTTTGGGGCAGTGGTGGATTTGGCCATGAGATGATGATATTTTGGGTTTAGTTACTGTTGTTGGTGTGATGGTGTGAGTAGAAGTGGTGTGATGGTGTGAGTAGAAAATACATTATTTTAATTGGATGAACTATAAAATAAAGAATGGGATATATAATGCATTGTTAAAGTGGTTATATAAAAAAGATAAAATGATTGTTTGGTAATGCAAATTTTTTTTTTTTAAAGGAAAATTACATTTTATCACCCTGAATTATACCCTGTTTACATTTACTACCCTAAATCTATATAATCTATATCTATATCTATATAATAACTAATAGTCGAAACATTTGACTTTTTATTGACCATTCCTCATTGCGCCACATGGTTACATAAATTACTGACACGTCTACATTTTAGAAAATCCAAAACATTGTATCTTCTCATTTGACCACTTAAGCAAACCGGTTCAGTGGGTAACTGTGAAACAATTTCTCTTGGGTAGCAGTTACAAAAGATCAAATAAACACTTATTTTCTTATCTCTCTACTCTCCTCTCTCCTTCTCTCTGTCTTTTATTCCCAGTGGGTAACTATGAAACAATTTCTCCAAATCCTCTTGCAAACTTTCCGTATCTAGTCATTGTATGTCATCGAGAAGAAAGAGAGAAATCCATGGCTGCAGCCCACCACCCTCATATTGTTGGAACCGAACCGCAACTGGTAAAGGTATTTTAAATAGACAAAAACTTAGGTGTTAAAATAAGATTTAGATTTGGTTATTTAGGTTTGATTAATCTAATGTTGTCTGCAATGAAGGTTGAGACTGCCCTACAGTTTGATTAATCATGGGTGAGATGGCTCCTAAGGTTTGATTAAGAGGCAGTTGAACGACATGAGGATATAGGCGTCAAGCCTCCTAAGGTATGCCTTTCCTTCTTTTATCTCTAATTTACAATATAAAAGGCTTTAAAAATAGTGTCGCTTTTGGAACCTGGACATTAGTAATGGATTTATGTGTTTATGTTTTTGAGATTTTTATGATTGTTTGCATAATTGGGCTTTTTACACTTCTTTCATGTTTTAAAGTTAATCACGTTGAAGAAGTGTCTTTATTGTTGTCTAGACTCTATTTATCTTTAAAAAGCATACTCTTTTTTAAGTTGTTGTCCTTTTTTGTTGGTATCTGCATTAGTTATTGCCTTTAGTTGTTTTGAACAACATATGATGATTTGTTCACTATGCGTTCCATGTTTTGTTACAGATGAACACCATCACAAAAAAATGTACCTATTCATTTGGCCGCTTAAGAAAACTGTTTCAGTACTATTTTTACCACTATTGTTGTTCAGTTCATCATTCCAATAGGTAGTTATGAATTTTACATCATTCCAAATAAATTTCACTTTATATTTCTTTAGACAAAAAACCTAAAATTTTAGTTCATTCTTCATACTCTCTCTTTATAGTGAGGTTTTTGTTTTTACAAAAAAAAAAATTTTAAGTTTTTTTATTCAAGTTATTGAGTCATATTTCAATAGTAGAAAAGTTATAATCATGGATTGTTCTTTTGAGGGTAATCTTTCTTTTTATTGTATTTTTCTATTGTGTAATTATCTATGAAGCACGGGTGCGTTTTGAGACTCGGGTGCGGGTGCGGGTGCGGGACTCGGCAAGTTTTGAAAAAGGTGGGTGTGGGTGCGGCGGGACTCGGCGATTAAAAAATTATTAAAAATATTTTTATATAGTAAATTTAATATTTTTATATATAAAAAATCAAATAAATGGTAGAATTTATTATTAAAAAATAATTATTTATGATTTGTTTTTAATAAAATCAATATTTTTGGTAATTGTAAACAAAAAACCACATTTCAAGAAGGTTCCTTTACTCATTTTTCAATTCCCAAATCCACCCACATTAAATATTTGACTTTTGTTACTTACATTTATTCTTCTTCCATCTTTTTTTTTTTTTGTGTGTGTCTTCTCATCTTCTTCTTCCTTCTTTTTTTTTTTTTTTTTTCCCTCTCACAAGGCCACATGAAGCAGAGGAATGGCAGCCACTGCCCATTTCGTCCTGTTTCGGCGGCTGTTTCGGCCGGAATCAGCCGTATTGGCCTGTTTCGATGGCCGTTTTGGCCGGAATCGGCATGTTTCGGTGGCTGTATAGGCCGTATTGGATTCCATTTCGGCCAGAATCAGCCCGTTTTAGCCCGATTGGCGTGAATCGTCTCAAATCTAGCCAAGTCGGAGCGAATCGGGGCGAATCCAAAAAAAAAAAGGGAGAGTCGGCGAGTAGGACGCCGGACACCGCGTCGGGCCGCGTCGAACTCCGGTGCGGCGACCTTGGAGCCGCGTCGGTGCTTTCTAGGTAATTATATATATATATATATATTTCAATACTTTTGAAGCTTTGAATCTTCGATATCAAAAAACAAAAAAAAAGCTTTGAATATTCTGAATTTTTTTTTTTTTTTTTTTGTGCTTTTTAGAAGTTTTAACATCTTAACTTTTGTGTTATTTTTTCCATTATCTAAAACTCTCTAGAAGATTTCAATGACCTTTATCTTATATTTCTATTCCTAACTTTTTTTTTCCATATTTTTTCTTTAATCGTGCGTACGCGTTTATCTTTTTTTTTTTCCGTATTTTTACTTTCATAGCATATTTACGTGTTGTGTATGATCTTTGATTCTTTCTTTAATAGTTTGTGTGAGTATGTGTCATCTTATTCAAAATCTGTAAAGATGCTTCTTTTTTATAAAGAATCCTATGTTTTTCATGACTTTAGTGCGTCGTATTCTTTAATGATAATAATGGTTTCCTTTGACGTGGGTTTTGTTCATATTGGTTTCAAATTTTATTTCATGTGCTATTTCTTGGCTTATATCATAGATTGTAATATATTTATTCATCAAACTGTTTGATTGAATTTTTTTTTGAAGTTGTTTTCAGCGTTGGACATTATATTGAAGCATGCATGTTGCTATCATATATTTAAATATTTTTAAGTTGATAATAATAATGATAATATATATATATATATATAGTTTTTTTTTTTTTTTGAGAAATAATATATGTAGTTTAATAAATGTCTGAAAGGTATGGCTGTTAACTAATGTTTTAGCTTACAAATTTAATTTTGGTGTTGTAGTAAAATAAACCAAGATTAAATTATATATTGTACTCAATACCTTTCCTGTGTATCGCACGGGTTAGCGGCTAGTTTTTAGAATGCCCGATTACTATACTAAACTATAACCCATGTTTAACTCTACACCCTACCATCAATTCGACTGTTAATTAACTTAGATGGAAAAGTATGTCACATACGATTCTCGTGACCACTACATTGGCACTACATGAAAAGACCGAATTAGCCCTCTTCAATCTTTTAAATTGAATAAACCCAATGTAGTCCTATTTAGTTAAATTACTTATAGGGAAAGAAAAAGTAACTGGTTTTTTTAGCAGCTTTTTATATTTCATATAAAAATTGCATCAAAACTTTCTTAGAATGGTCCTTTAACAAATGTCCTAATGGCATCCATTAACATAGTTAACAAGACACTTACATAATTCTAGAACATATCCTAATAGAATAGTAGCTAACAACCACACCAATCTATACTATATATGTCTACACTCAGTTTCGCAACAACAACAACAACAACAACAACAACAACAACAACAAAAAGAGAGAGAGAGGGAGAGAGGAAAAAAAAATTGATGCTTTGCTCAAGGACTTTTGGTTAGGGAAAAGAGGGACAAAAGAAGATACAATTAGAAGTGTGAGATGACCATTTGTAGGCCAAACAAATATGGATGGTCTGGTAATTAGGAAGATGGAACACTTGAATGTGGCTGTAAGTACTTAACTATGTTGGTTCCCTCATTCAAAAAAATAAAAAAGAAGCCCATGAGGACAACTTGACCCAGGTGCCAAGTACCTTAGGTAAATTCTCAACTAGAGCAATTACGAGGAGTGATTAAAATTTGAAAGTTGATATGGAGAGATTGAATTTGTTGACATGGGAAATAGAATGGCAAATCATCCCGACGAGGTGGATTGTGAGAAAAAAGGTTTCATATTATAAAAGATAAATATTACATTCTTTGTGGAGCAAAAGAAAAGTCTCTCGAACATCTGTTCATTGGTTGCTCAATATCCTAAATTATTTGGGCTAATTCACCCTGGCCCATCCGTTTCTATGAAATGAACATCCATTCAGATTCAAATTGGATCAAAATTGTCATTCAACTAGGAGAAACTCGAGATTCTTTCACCTTTCCACTCTTGTTCGAAGGAGAAGGAATCGTATTGAGGAAATCAAATTGGAGGACGGATCCTGGATAAATAACAGGTCTGACATTTAGAGTTATTTTGAGGAAAATTTTAAGACTTTGTATCGAATCCTCAAGTTCCCAGAGACCTGGAGAATTTAATTGCCCCTTGCATATCTGAGGAAGAAAATCGAGAGCTTTGCAGAATTCCTTCTAGGGAAGAAATTCGAAAGGTGGTTTTTGGAATGAAGTCTTTAAAGGCTCCTGGCCCAGATGATTTCCCAGCTTTGCTTTATAAACATTACTGGGATATTGTTGGTGATCAAGTGGTGCTTGCAACTCAAAGTTTTTATCGAGACGGCTGGCTATTAAGGAATCTTAATTAGACCTTTATTTCACTTATTCCAGAGAAACTAGGAGCTTGCAATTTCAATCATTTCCGTCCCATAGGCCTTTGTAATGTTTGCTATAAGGTAATATCCAAAATTTGGTGAATAGAATGAGACCTCTATTAAATAAGATAGTGGATCCTGCTCAAGTAGCTTTCGTTCCTAACAGAAGTATTACTGAAAACGTGGTGCTTGCTCAAGAGATCGTTCACAGCTTCAAGCAAACTAGGAAGAGGAAGGGCTATTTAGGGGTGAAGCTAGACTTTCAAAAGGCCTATGATAGAATGGAATGGAGCTTTCTTATGAAGGTTCTCAAGGCTTTAGGCTTCAATGAAAAGTTCTCCAACCTCATCTTTCAATGCATCTCCATAGTTCAATACTCTCTTTTACTGAATGGTGGAATTTGTCAAAGCTTTAATCCTAGTCGTGGCCTAAGGCAAGGTGATCCACTATCGCCATATCTTTTCATTCTTGAAAGTGAGATTCTTATGAGACTTATTAACAGAGAAGTTGATTAGAAAAATATCTCAGCAATTAAAGTGGCCAGCACAGCTCCCCCCATTTCAAGACTTTGTTATGTTGATGATGTGATTATTTTCTACAAAACAAAGCACTTTGAACTAGTTAGTCTAAAAAAATGTTTGGAAAAGTATTGCACTTGGTTTGGCCAGCTTATAAGCATAGAAAAGTCTGGTGTTTTTCCATCAAAAGGAGTCAGTATTAATTTTTTACGTCAAGTAAAATGCTGTTGGGGTCTTAATTCCCTTCCCCAAAGCACCACTTATATCAGAGTTCCCCTGTTTTTATCCAAGAATAGGTCCAATGGTCTCAAGTTGGTGAAAGAAAGACTAGAGAGCAAGTTGAGTAGCTGGAAAGGCAGGAATCTGTCATGGGTAGGGAGAGCAACTCTAATTAAATCTGTGGCTCAATCTATTTTGACATACACTATGGCTGCCTTGCAATTCCCCAAGAAGTTATGTGATCAACTAGATTCAGTGGTCCGTAGATTCTGGTGGAACCCCAAAATGAAGTCAGGTCATTACTGGACTCCTATTGCTTGGTCTACTCTATGTAGATCTCAGAAGGAAGGTGGTTTGGGATTTAGGAACTTTTGGGATTTCAATCAAGCCATTCTTTGGTGGCTTTTGTCGGGTAAGAATTGTCTATGTGTCAATGTTTTAAAGGCAAAATATAAGGTGAGACACAATTGGTTTGTAAAGTTGTGATTTACAACTATGTGTTTTGTTGGCTTTTATTCCGTGCCAAATTTGATTGTAATTTCTTTCAATCGTTTATACCCTGTATTTGTTGTGGGAATTGTTGTAAGGGGTGTGTGATAGAGAGTGTGTGAAGACTCAAGCAAAGTGGAAGCTGATGGAATCTCGCGAGTGTCTCGCGACTAAGCTTCCCGCGAAGTGAAGCATGTGCCCTGCACATGCTGGAATGCGAAGAGTCATTACAGATGGAGACAGCTGTCTCTCGCGAGTATCTCGCGGGTAAGGCCTTCCCGCGAGACACCCGCGAGACATGCTGTTCTGCCAGCCTGTACTGACTGACTCACACATTTTGCACCTATCCTATATAAACCCCCATTACCCACAAATGTTGAGGAATGCTTCAGAGAGAAAACCCTAGCCAAACACATTTGTAATTAGAGATTGTCATCCCCACCTTTCTCTATACACTTGCTTGTGGTATCTCTTCAACCCTTCCCTCTCCATTTCCACACCATTGAGAGGTTGATAGCCCAAACACTTACCACACCTTTGGAGAGTGTTGTGTGACGTTTTGGTGCTGCTGGGAAGCATTGGAAGAAGCCTGGAATGGTAGATGCAACATGGAGCTTGTTGCGGGATCCGGATAACTAAGACAAGACACGGTTCCGAGAAGCCTTGTTGGAGTAGGAGCTTGGAGGGCTTAGCTACATCGGGTAGATTAGGCTTGGAGGGTCTCTTGCTTACTCATGTATCCCAACTGATTGTCTAGTGGATCGATTTCCGCTTGGAGGGCGGCGGAGAAGTTTTTCGCCGAGTTCTTCGGTTTCCTCTTCGAAAACCCGTCTTGGTGTTTTCTGTGTTTGCATCTCTCTTCCCTACTCTTTTATTTTCCATTATACTGCTGTGTTGATTAGTTTATGGATTAGAGTAGTTATATTGTTCATCCGCTCGCTTTTACACTATTCCGCACTTTATATTAAAGTTGTGTAAAATCTATCAAGCCGTAATTATAATCGGGGGTCTAAACAGCTCTTGTGTTTTTCAACACGTTTTCGAGCTTTCAGACATTACAAATGAACTTATGTTTATATATATTCTTTCCTTGTTGGCAGATTGCAAGAAGAAGAGGCATTACAAGTTCGTGTGAACAAAGCAAGTGAACTTGTTTGTGTTAGACTTAAGGTACTCTCTCTCTCTCTCTCTCTCTCTCTCTCTCTCTGTTTGTTGTGGGCTGTTGAATTGGGGCAGGCAGGTGGCTTGCATGGAGATATAAGGTGGTTTTAGATGATATTGGGAGTGTTGACTGTTTTGTTTAATATTGGATGATTCTTGTTGAGTTGTTTTTATTCGATTAATTCATTTTAGGGGCTTCTCTCTATCTTTTTCACACATGAGGAAAACTAAAATGAAATGGGATATTTAAAGAGATGCCCATTCCTAAAGAATATTGCTAGTAATGATGTTATAGTTATCAAATGTGTTGATAACTTTTGTATGTGTTTAAATTCATTGTTTTCTTAGGAACATAGCTGGTTGTTAGGTCACTTGACTAGTCAATTAGGCCAGCATAGATATGATACTACTCTCCTTAGCTTACTTTGGAATGTGATGGACATACTTATAGTATGTTTACAGTTTTGGATGCTATTAAATGATAGTAGCAATTTGTACTATGTTAGGTTCTTTGCTTTTTTGTCTTTAGAACACCCTATTTTATTTTGATAAGTTACATTCCACCCTAATTATAGCAGCTAGCATGAAATGTCTTTTCTTTTTTACTTTTTACTTTTTACTTCTTCTTTTTTTTCGATTTTAAATATGGCAGTCAGCACTATAACACTATTAGAAGTGTTCAAATATCTTTAATTCCTTTGATCATGTTATTTTCTTTCTGGGTTTGTTTTATAATTTGCTATTAAGGTTGTTTAAAAGAAAAGACTTTTTGTTTAATGGGGGTCTTGGAAAACAAATGGGTTTTGGCCTTCTTAATCTTGTTCTGGCCCTGTGTGAATTTGTAGTTCATGTTAAGAGCTTTTGATTCTTTGTATCTTGTTAGTGAGTGTGGTACCCTTCTGGTTTCTGGCCTTCTTAATCTTGTTCGTTGGAAGTTGGAATTGTAAAGGGATGTTAAAGTCTTAAATATGATGTTTGGTCATTTTACTTATGGTTCAAACTAAAGTGGGAAAAAGTAGTATTAGTGACAATAATTGAACCTTAGGAAAAACCCAAGTGAGAGAAAAGATATTTGGCAAGGCATTGTGTGAGATGCCTAGAGGGCCTACTATGAAGATTGCACTTTTTACTCAAACTTCAGTTGGGCTACTAGCAAAGGCAGGGTTTACAGTTCATTCATACTTTGATAGCTGGAACCTGGTTTTACTTGATGGCTTTTTGGGTGGGCTTATGGTATGGCTCTTTATTATTAGTTCTTGTTCATCTCTTTTGTTTTTTCTGTTTATTTATTTGTAATTTTTCTTACCTGCTTGCCTAGGGCTTACCCTTTCCATCTCATTTTTTACTGCTTCTAATTATTTTACTTTAATAAGTTCCAACTTTCCACTATGCATTATTGATGTACTTGTATTTTTAACTTATTTTCTCAATTAAGGGGAGGATCAACAGAGATAAATCTTACTTTTAAATGTATTGCCTCTGAAACTATAATTGATAATGTGGGATTTTCTCATGTTTCTGGCTGTTAATCAGATCCAAACCTGGTTAACGAGAACACTCTGGAAGTATTTGAAATTTGTGTTCAATTCTCCTAGCCTCCTCCAAGCAAATAATTGTGCATGCTTTCTTCTATTTGATTGATTGCACTATTGTTTATTTCTCTTTTTTGCGACTTCATGGGAATGATGTTAGCCTCAGGAAGTTACTTAGGTTGGTTTAAGATGAATCTGTTGATAGGGTAAAACTTCTGCCTTCGATTATGCTTTGTTATTAAGTTCATTAGTAAGAGATTTTCTGTTTCTCATAGCTTGACCTTGTTGGCAATTGGCTAATCAATTCTCTTGCAATGAATTTTCGAGAACTTATATCTGACTGAAGAAAAATGCTTATTATGTCATTGGGTAGCTTTTGTTATTTGTGCTTGGAGCTCAGAAATTTTGAGTCTTTGATTACTGATAAAAATGTCTAATTAATGCTAAATTGAAGAGAGAATGACTTTTTCAAGATGTCACCAAAAATAAAAAGGAACCTTACTCATTGGCCATTTAATTTATGTTGTTTGTTTGACTTATTCATGTATACATATCAACATTACAATGTAATTCCAACTTTCTATTATCTTCTTGACATCTTGTTCTTTTCTTTTGCAGTCATTTGTTCTTTTCTTTTGCATGTATGTATTAGCCTTCTTCTTTTTGTTTTTCATAAAATTCTGTTCTTAATTCTTTTTTTTCATCAAATTGAATATGTTTTGTGTGCGGGTTGCCTTTTGTTTAAGTTATTTTTGTTAATTTCATATAATTTATATGCTTATTATATATGGTCTTTAGAATCAATGGTATATCTTCCATGATAACTAACGGATTAATTTTAACAAAAATCTTATTTGCTTTTTGAAAAATCTATGTTTATGTGAGTGTCTTTACTTTAACTGTAATTCTAGATTTTTTTTTTTTTTGTATTGTTTAGAAATTTATATTGTTTGTAATTATTGAATTCAATGTTTCTTTGTGTGTATATTTTTATGTGTGTTGTAGTAAATTTTTCTTTCAATTTTTTTTTTTAAAAAAAATAAATTTGGGTAGCTTTGAATTTGTAATATATATATGTGTGTGTGTGTATATATATATATATATATGAAATACTGACAAAGTAAGGTACTATTACTGATTTTTCCAATATGTACATCCACAAGTAGCCATGAGACCAAGATTTGAGCATCGAAAACCATGATAATGAACATCACTCCACAAAGAATGGAGATAGAAAATTGATTAAATATAAAAAGTGTGATATAAAAACAATAGATATTTAAGATGATGTGAAATTTACATGACTTCACCCAAGGTAGTCAAAGGCGAAAGGCGACCTTAAGGGGCCAAGGCCTTGTATCGCCCGAGGCATGAGGGGACAAAAAGGCGCTAGCCCAAGTAAAGCGAGGTGCCAAATTCTTAATATATTTATTATACATATAGAACTTAAATCATATGTACCTAGTGCATTATAATATTATAATTAAGTGTTTTTCAATGTGCAGGATGAAGAAATTAGAGGTCCATTTGGATAAAACTTATTTTGCTGAAACTGAAAACTAAAAACACTGTAGCAAAATAATTTTTAAATATGTGAATAGTGCTTAAAATAATATTTAAAAAGTTACTGTTCACGCATTTGGCACTGTTCATAAGCCTAAAATCACTGTTCATGGACAATGAACAGTGCTAGACGCGCATCCAGGGGAAAAAAAAAAATGAAAGAAATGCAAACATGGGTTGGAAACGCGGATCCAAACCCACACTAGGTCTATCAAATTATTTCAATATAGGATTAACATGGTTTAGGCTCTATTAGTTAGTTCTAACAATACGTTTTACAATAAGCTTCTATATAACAATAAGTCTTACAAAACAAATTTGTAAATTAATTTAACTAACAATAGGCTTTATAACATGCCTTTTGAAATTAATAGTCTAAAAATTGGTTTCACAACAAACTTCTATAAAAAAATTTAAAATTAAAAAAATAAAATAAAAACTTGAGGCTCTCACGTTAGCGCCTTTTTCATGGCTTAAGGCGGTCGCCTTGCTCGCCTAGGCTCTAAAGGCAAGCACCTCACTAAAGGTGCCTCGCCTTAGAGCCTTTGAGGCGCCTTAGTGGCACCTTGCCTCGCTCAGGCGCCTAGGCGAGCGCCCAGCTCGCCTTTGACTACACTGACTTCACCTGCCTCCCCCTTCTGTCAAAGTTAATTCAACTTTCACGTGAGTGTCTTTACTTTAACTCTAATTCCAAATTTTTTATGCAAGTCTCTTTACTTTAACTCTAATTCCATATTTTTTTTAATGTTTAGAAATTTATATTGTTTGTAATTAATGAATTCAGAGTTTCTTTGTGTGTGTATATTTATGTGTGTTGTAGTGAATTTAGCTTTCAATTTTTATTTATTTATAAATTTTGGTAGTTTTTAATTTGTAAATTCGGGATGATTTCTTGGGGTTAAAGTAAAAATATTAGGTCAATTTTAATCATAATTCATGCAATAGTAGGGTGTTAGATGTTGATAATAATTTTTTGCTTATTTACATTAAAACTCTTTATAACATTAAAGGAATAACAATCATCCATAGCACAGCAGCCATTCACCTACAAATATCAACTACTAATTTATAATAGCCTCAAAAGGATAATGTAAACATGTGATTAAAAAAAATTAAATCAAGCTTTTAGCAATATTGTCATGCCTACTACTAGAGGTAAAGAATAACAAGGGTCTCACTTCATCAGGAATTTATCATGGTATCAAAGTAGAAATGGTTCTAGCAGGAATCAGAGTAGAATAGATGGCTACAACGATTACTAAGTAGCGTTTGAGTCCAAAGTTTTTACAAACACACCGAATCTCATCAACGATTACTAAGTAGCATTCGGATGCCAAAGTCATAGTTGATGCTTTTGCACAACAGGGGAACTCAAATGTTATTATTTCTTCTCTTATGGATGACTGTAGGCAGCTGGTTTCACAGATCCCCCAAGTGAGATTTTTACATGTATACAGAGAAGCAAAATAGGTGTGCGGATCATTTGGCCAAACTAAGATCTTCTATGGGTAGCGATTTTGCTGTGTTCTCTTGTCCACCTGTGGACATCTTTCCTTTTTATGAGGATGATTGCCATGAAGTTTTTGTAAACAGACTCTGTTCTGATCCTATTTTTGCTCTTTAGTTGAATGATATATCCTTTATTACCAAAAAAAAAAAGGATTTCACCGGTAGCCTCACCAGGATGTCAACCATGACATTGTTTGAGAGATGGCTGTTCCTCCCTTGGAGGATCAGTGTATGCGGCTACATCATTTGTGGGTAGAGTAAAGCAAAATTGAGATAGAGAATTTTGGTTTGTGAAAGAGAGACTATACTTAGGCAGATTAGCTTCAAAACAAAATTCCCAACATAAAATAGTTATCTGATTATCGCTTGAGCTGTATGGAGTATAATATAGCTCTTTGTAACACTAAAGGAATAACAACCATCCATAGCACAACAACAATTCACTTACAAATATCAACTACAAATTTATAATAGCCTCAAAAGGATATTTTAAACCTGTGATAGATTTAATTTAAAAAAAAAAAAGAAAAAAAAAGAAAAAAAAAGCAAGCTTTTAGCAATCCTATCATGCCAATTACTGAAGGAAAATGACTAACAAGGGTTTCACTTCATCCATACCACTAATGACTTCACTTCTTATATGCATGCCACCATCTGGTTAGTAGCATATTACATTCGCTTCATCAAGTGATGTATATTGGATATCAAGATCCTTCTTAGGTAGAGTTTCAGCATCAAATGAAACAAACTTAAATCCCTGATTCTCTACTTGATCGTTGATGGACCAAGTCAGAAGTGAACCATGCTCAGTAAAGGCAATGCAAAGAGCTACTCTTTCAATTGGTAAGACAAAAAGTTTAATCCAAGACTCAACCACACCGTACTCCTTCATAACCCATATAAAGCATGGGAAGCGAGGTTGCTCACTACTTCCAAATGTAATGAAAGCCAGTTTCCTTTTGAATGATGTATCTATCACAAGGATTTGTCTTGATAAAAACATGAGGCAATGCTGCTAGCTTTCTGAATTTCTCAGTATTGACATCAAATGCCATAATGATATCAATGCCCTGCTTCTCTTCTCCTTCTTTAATATGTGCCAGCTAGTGCAAAGCTCCACTAACCAATAAGATTGTCAAACAAAAATTATAGTCATAGACCACAACATTGGTTGCGAACTCGATTCCAACGCTTCTCCATGAGTCCAAACTTAATGTGTACACCTCAATTCCAGGCTGAGAGACAGTTGACATCCAGGAAGAAGATGAAATCCTCACAACCTTGTAGTTATTATTCTCATAATGATAAGCGAATCCAAGTGAAACATGTTTTAAATGGCCTAAGCAAGGTTCAGGCAAAGTCTTGAATTTTCTAATGCTAGGATTGCAAAAATATATAGCTTTACGAGAACCATGTTTAGCGAAACACAATAAGCCATTGCAGGAACCGACCATTCGGACAGAATTAAGAGAAATATCTATGGGAATTTGAACCTCAGAAATCCTATCAAACGTGCGGTCTAAAGCAACTGTACAGACTTGTCTGTCAAAAGACCGAGAAGAACCCATGTGTATGACATAACCATGAGCATTATCATGGGAATCTTTGTTGTTAAAATTAAGGTGGGTGGAGATAAAATATGGGGTGGTGATTAAAGAGTCCCAGAATTTGCAAACAAACCTGAATCTTATCACTGATTTCACGGGTAGTCTTTCCAGGATGTTCAGTACAATGTCATACGGAAGATGGTTCTTCCTCCATTGGAGAATCAGTGGTTGTGGACGACTTTCTCTCATTTGGTTCATATAGAGACACTCTCAAAGAGACACACTGAGCGAGGAATACGATGAGCACAAACAGGAACAGCCCTTTTAACGTAGTTTGTGATTAGGTTAATTTTCACAATGCGTGTTTTGTAAGTCAACTTAGGCCACTAGATATAGGCTTTTTTTTTATTATTTATTATTGATGTGAAATACCCATGCTCAAACTTTTCTTTCAAAATTTTTTCATACAGTACGAAAAGGCTCCCAAAGGCTCTCCAAGGAGAGTTGAAGGTCGGAAGCAGTTTGTTGAAGCAATGTCACATAGAATGCATGTAGATAGCAATGTGAAACTTATTGGGGAGCTTCTATTTGGAATCGTGAAAAGTGATGAGATGCTTTACACTGTTCCACCTACTGGGTAACCACTTGTTGAGGACTGGGACTGCCTTAAGGCAATGGTAACGTTACCAACTCTAAGCTTGAATTCCTATTAAAACAGTCAGACATGTGACTGACTACCATGCAGGTCTTTGGCTACACCTAGATTACTTTAAAAAAAAAATAAAACATTTTTTGAAGGGGTAAATTTGTGGCTTGGCATGGTCACAATTAGTTCTGAATTAAAATGAAATTATTACAGGTCCAATCAAATTAATATATTTTGCATTTTTTGGACAAATAAATTACTCCTTTGTGGTTTGACCCAATAACAATTTAGTCCCACAAATTCTTTCAGTTGTTACATTTTAACCTCTAAATTTTGGTTTGAAATGAAATTTTAGAGGTTTGATGATGAGCCTAATGCTTTCATTTTAGTCCAAATCTTAAGAGGCCGAATGTAAAAACTGAAAATCTATGAACTAATTATAAATTGTAATAGGACCAAACTACAAGAGGGTAAATCGTAATTTTAAAATTTTCAATTACTTCAAAGGGAAAAAAATCTAGTTACTAACTTAGAGGATTTTAACTTAAATTAATAATAGTCAATAATCTCCGGCTGATCTATAATAGTGTGTTCTGATCAATCATATCTGTGTAGGTGCGGACTTTTGAAACACATTGTGGATTACTATCCCAATATGGGGTGAAACACATGCGCTCCTTTGCAAACATCTGTAATGCTGGGATTAAGAGGGATCAAATGGATGCAGCATCATCTCAAATTTGTGTTAGCGTTCCTTTTGGGCATTATAGCTCTCTGGAGAATGGATTTAGCACATAAATGAAGCACAATGCACAACTTGAAAGACCAAAACTTGAAATGCAGTAACCTATACTATACAAAAGTTTATAACCTTAATGTATTTTGACCATAGTTCTTAAGATCACATCACGTTAACAAAAATAAAACTTTACTTGTTATACCAATAAAACAAAAAACAGTCTTATTATGCTATTTTGGACATGTATCTATAGAAAAAATATTTTGTATCAAATGATAACATGTCATTCGTATTAAAATCCAATAAATGAGAGACATGTGTGCAAAAATAACTACACACTAACACGTCTTTCAATTGTTAGTGAGTTAGTTATTTTTTGTTGACATGTCTCACACTTATTGGATTTTGATACTTTTAATATAAACATTTGATACTAAATATCTTCTCGTATTTATATAAATAAAATTAGTCTTTGAGCACGCGTGTGACTGTGTGAGCGCGTGCTCAGAGGCTCTTCTATTTTTTTGGAAAAAAATTAATAATTTGCGTCCATTATAATTTTGGATTGCTATATTTTCCAATCACAAAAAAACTTAGGAATGTGATGAAAAATTATTTCACCTACAAACTTATAATACTTATCACACTCCTAGATTTTTTTGTGATTAGAAAATGTAGTAATTCTAAATTTTAATAGATGCAAATTATTAACTTTCCAAAAAAATAGAAGAGCCTCAAAGAGGCTAGTGTTTATTTTATTGAGTATAGTTGTAGCCTTAAGTTACAACCAATTTTATAATTAAACTTTGTGCTTTTTTTAATAGCAATTCAAACACAAACTCTCACTAACGTATTTTCAAAAGTTTTCCCTTTTTATTTTTATATAGGAATTCAAACACAAACAAAACTTGAGGATAATTCAGTAAAAATATATCTTTAACTCCCACATAAAACTAAACTATACTTTTTTTCATCAAATCCTAAATTTCAATCTCTTTTATCTCTTCCTTTATTTTTAAAAAAATTGATGTTTTTTTTAAATTGCTGTTTCTTTAAAATTTCAATTCTCACATTTTTAAGATTGTTCTACGCTCACTAGAGCCAGCCATCACACAGACCAGCTATTCAAACACGTTCTAAATTCCAATTTGTATAATCCACAAATCAAAAACGTTTCTCATATGGTGTTGCACACTACTAGAGTGATGCAAACATAACCCACAACCTAAGAGCCTCACACACTCTGTAAACACTATAAGAATTACAAAATTCGTTCCACTATTTAATGGTATCACTCTTGTGTTTATATACACACCATTCCATTAATATTGAGTGGGATAGTGGATTTAGTGGAGTAGAGTAACGGTTCAAACCATTACTCCATAACTCCTAGATGTTACAATCACTACAAAAAAAGGTTCTGTGGCCACATTTGTAAAACGCGGCCTTAGGTCCAAAAAACGTGGCCATAGAACAATTTGGCCTATAGCCGGGTTTTTTTAGGCTGCGTTTCAAATGTGGCCTAAACCCCATGACTATAGGCCTGAGGGGGTCTATGCCGCACTTTTTAAACATGGCCTAAGACCAGGACTATGGTTGCGTTCAAAACGTGGCCTAAGGTGATAGACTATGGCCGCGTTTCAAATGCTGCTATAGGATTAGACCTATGGCGCGTTTAAAACGTGGCTATAGGTGACAACTATAGCTGCATTTTTTAAATGTAGCTATAGGACATATTTTTAGCTGCGTTTTTTTTTTTCTTTTTTTTTTTCCAGGCCAAATGGCTTAAGAAGGACCTCTACACCTAAGTTTAATCTTGGTTGGTTACACACCCTGCGTATTCCAAATAGTCCTTATGTAGCTACCATGAAAACCCCACAAAATATATAAGGCATCTACTCATAACATTCTTCCTAACTATATTATATACTCACAAAATCACTACCATTATGAAGCATCCGCCAATTAAATTCATGCAGTTCATTAAGGAAACAATATAATATTATAAAGCATTCTCAAGAGTGTGAATGAAATTATGGAAGTGAAATGAAAGTTCCAATCAGCAATCACTATGAACCAACAAAGTTTCAGACTAACATTTCCTTCACAGTTTGAATGCGGCCCCATGGAAGGTGGGCTGGAATGTAAAGACACAAACAACCACTACAAAAACCTGAAAAAAAAAAATATATATATATATATATATATATATGTATTTATATATATAAATCATGACAATAAGATTGTGGCAACTAATTTATTTTGAATGGGTCCATCTACAAATCATGACAATAAGGTCTGGAAATGTATGACTCGGAAGAGGAGGAACTGGCCATGGAACCTGCTTGGCCTCTTATATAGATTGTGTATGAATTGCTTCCATTGTTGTGTGATCAGTCTACAATCTACAAATTGTTTTTTTCCCCACAATGGGCTCAGACCAGTTTTGATTTGGTGAAAACCCATATTAAAATGGGTTTTATTTGGATAGAAACGAGTTTTGATGTGTTACAAGTTAAAAGTCCATGACAGAACAAGCTGATGCTCTGCCACCAAAGCACTTGTTTTGCCTTATTTGTTATTCTCTTATGCTCTTTATGTTGCTTTCACTTACCACAAATTAAAGTATCACCTCTATTAAGTCAAGCAACTAAATTCATGTCAGCTAAGTCGAGGTTTCTGCTGTGATCAATCTAATCTATCAAAAAATATATGGTCCTCTCAAAACTAAGTTGCCGTTTGCTTTGTCTCAGCCTTTCTTACTACACTATCAATAAATCAAGGGACCAAAAAAAATGGTAGGCAGAGAAAAACAGACCTAAATAGAGAAACTTGAGCAAGATTTGCAGGCCACGACATCTCAACAGGATCAACAAGGTATCTCCTAAGCATTCCAGCCCATCCATATCCCAAAATCTGCACACCAAAAAATTAAATAAATTAACCAAACACACACACAAAATATCTAAAAAATTACACTTTTTAGAACTGACAAGTAATGGTAAAAAAAATTATTTTCATAATAATTATTATTATTTTAGATAGGTATCTTCAGAAATTCTGACCAGTTACAATTATTGACCCTTCGGTTCCTGAAATCATCATCCAAATCCCACCCCCAAGAAAAAGCAAATAAGAAAAAGACCCTTCATTACTTAATTAAGCCCCCCCTCTTCAATCTTTCATTAATGATAATACAAACAAGGAAACTGAAATAGTAAAACATATTAAAAATCCCACAAACCCAAAATATATAAAGAATTCAAGAAAGATTAAAAAAACAAAACAACAACAACAACAACAACAAAAACCTGAGTGGACAAAATGATGAGGAGGCTACAATGGAATCTAATGGCTTGTTTGGAAGTTTAGAGAGGGAGGAGAGTAGAGGGGAGTAGAGGGAAGGGGAGTAGTGGGGAGGAGAGTAGAGGAGAATGATTCACCTACACCTTATTTGGATGTTTTTAAAATTAGTAAGGGGGAAGGGAGTAATTAGCCCTTCCCCTTATGTAATTTTGTTAATATAATAAGGGTAAATTAGGTAATTTACTTGGTCAATAGTTTATATACTCCACTCCCCCTCCAAATCTCTCCAATTTGGGGAATTAAAATTGGGGGTTAGAGGAGTCCAAATCCCTCCAAACTCCTCCAAACCTCTCTCTCTCATTCTTTAAAAACTTCCAAACAAGGTAATTGCATTACTCTCTCTCCCTCTACTCTACTCCCCCTCTTTTTTTAAACATCCAAACAAACCATAAATCCCCACCCAAAAGGTTGTACTCGTTCCTTGGAAGCGTGGGCCATGAACTTCTCAATGGGCAAAACAGCAATTTGCATGAGAATGGCTGAGATAGTCATAAACCATAATTTTGGCATCAACCAATCTGGGGGTTTCAAACTAACTTTTTAAAAACTATTAAAGTTATATAATATATATATATATATATATATTCTTACCATCATCAACCAATGATACAGAATTACAATGCAATGCTACAAAATTAGTATTTGAAAATTCGCAACAACAAAAATAATCGGAATCAAGAATAAGAATTTAGAAAACAAAAATTCACAAAACAAGAAAAGTAAACCAAACATAAAAAAACTACTACTACTTTTGCTTTATAAGAAAGTCAAATACTCTCGTACAAATTGAACGCAGCCAAAAAAATTAATTACCTTTCTATCGTGTTGTCAAGCAAAATTCAAATACAAGAGTAAGCTTTACTATTGACTCCTTCAAACACTACTAAGAGAAAACACTTTCAAAAAACAAAAACCATAAAAATTTTATTTTTAAAAAAATCAAACAAATTCATCGTAATGTAACTGAAAGCAGTAAAACTTAAGAGTATTTAACAGTCTTCCTCCTATACATTGTGTGAACTAAAGGCAAAATAAATAAATAAAAATTTTCTGCGAATAAAATAAATAATTTAATACGCGAATTTAAACATAGAGAATGATTATGATTAAAAAAATTAAGAAATTTGAAAGTAGATTACAATTTATGACAAAACGAGAGAATGGATCTGAGCAGCAAAGGGCATGGTCTACATACTATTTATACAAAGCCTAAAGTCGCATTTTTAACCTGCGGCTATAGGCAAAATCTGAAGCTACGTTTATAAAACGTGGCCCCATCCCAAACTAAAGCCACGTTTTAAACATGCGGCTTCAAACTAAAATTAAAGTCGTGTTTTTAAAACGTGGCTTTAGGCAACCTGGAGCTGGGGTTTTTTAAACATAACCAGGGATAAGATTAAAAAAGAAAAAGAAAAAAGGAAGGTCCTATAGCCGCGTTTTTTAAATGTGGCAATAGCTCCACCCAAAAACGCGGCCATACACACTAAAACGCGGCTCTAGACATGGGCTATAGTTGCATGTATAAAACGCGGCTTCATATGAATAACTTAAGCCGCGTTTTTAAAAAACGCAGCTTTACCCCGTCTATAGCCGCGTTTTTGAAAACGCGGCCTAAGACTCGCATGTTTTGTAGTGAATCATTCTGAGGAAAATAGAGGGACATGCTCACTTTGGGTGTCTATCCATATTCTTTTCAGTTTCTAACACTGATCATACAACATTTGCATTGAATACAATAAATGACTCACATAAGGAAATATTTCATTTCAATAACCATATTATAACACAAAGTAAACACGTTTAGAATTGAAATTCAAAACTAAATGGCAAATTGAATCAAATCAAACCAAATAAAATCAATAATGTCAATTACTAAAATCAAACTAACTATAGAAAATTATCATAGTTATAAAAGTCTAGTTGATTTATGTAAATCTAGCTAACTTAACCAATTGCACAAGGTCCAAATATATCTTCAAAGAAAACAAGATTAAATTATAAAAATCAAATGCAATTTGCTTTGTTAAGGAAGGGAGGTAATCACCAATTAAGCCTAATTGACCTAATCATAGAAATCCCATAATTAATTCAGTTTACATGAATGTATATCAAGTCAAATATCACACCAATTTTTAGTTTACATAGAAATCCCATAATCACCAATTTTCTTTATGTATCATCTTTCTCAAGCTTTACATATATAGCAACCAAACTAAAAAATATGAATAGTTATTTCGTTACAACATATTTTGTTCATATGTTTTTTTGATAGAGTTTTAATCTATAACGTCCGCTTTTGTGATTTTTTATCTTTAACATTAAACCAAGACACCAATCGATTTTTAATGTAGATGGGAATTGAATCCCAGATATCTCATTTAACTATCAGAGACTTTACCAGTTAAGTTAACTAGAACCCACTATTTTTTTCATATTAATAAATATTAATATTTACAGTGTAGTCTCCATTCAATGTGCTAAATGTGCCCTAAATCAATTAGTCATTAAAAAATGTAAAAAATTGAATTGAAACATATTTTTATATTATGAATTGGTTAAGTTTGCATACTTTTTTTTTTTTTTTTTTGATACGAGATAGAAATTATATTCTAGCATAATCTAAGTGTATATGTATGTGAAACTCCCTCCTAGAGACTTGAACCTCGGCCTTTTCCCCACACCCCACAAGCACTTATACTTGTGGAGTGACCATCACACCAAGAGTGTGCGGTGATTGCATACTTATTCTTAACAATGCGTAGGCATCCACTTTTAGAATTTTAATTATTACATTTTTATTTAATTTTGATTCAAATTTACCCATACATTGGTTATCAATCATTTGTTCATACCATCTAATAGTTCTCAACACATAAAAACATTAGTCCTAAATGCATAAAAAAAAAAGTAAAATAGAACAAAAATAATCCCGTAATTCTAAGGATATGTTCTACAAATTACTTATTTATTTGGAAGAGTGGAATTTTTTGGGAGTAACAACCAATGATATCTCGCAGGGACAACCAAAAAAAAAAACTAAGATAGTAACAACCAATGATATCCTGCAAAAGTATACTTTAAGTAACATTATAAAAGGCAATGAGAGCATCAAAGAAAGGAGTGAGACAAAAAGTTACCAACAAGGCAACAACACTTGTTTTTGGAGGAATTTTCATTGCTTACCACATCAGATGGCTCTTCAAATACTTTGCCTCCCTTTGATTGCAAGATTTTGTGGAATAACTTACGTGATTGACTACTTATTCATATAGTATTCAATTAACTTCATAATCCTCATTATTTTGATTTTTTATTGAATTACTTTCAGTTAGACCAGTCACAAAATGATTTGAGCCAAGCTCATTAGAATAATTATTATAACGGAAAGGGAAGAGAAATTATTTGAGTATGAGTTGTAACAACAAAATTATGGACGTGAATAAATGATTAATTAGTCTAAAAATATACATCATTAACAAGTTATAAGAGTTTTTTTTTTGAGAATCAACAAGTTATAAGAGTTGAAAGATAGTTAATAACCTATTGGGGTTGGCAGAGTGATTCGGCACTCAATCCCAAAGTAGTTGTCTCGAGTGACAATGAAAGAGCCCAAGTTCAAGCCCAGCACTTCAGAAAATTTTCTGGGTTAGCGATTTCCCTCTCTGCCCATAATTTCGAGCAAAATTATGGTGACAAATGTGAGCTTAAAGTCGATACCGTACCGTACGGCCGTACCAGTTGCATACCGATTAAAAATTTAACGTTTCGTACCGGTTTAAATACCGGCCATGTACCTGCCATACCGGCTAATTTCGGGCAATACTGGCCGTACCGGGTACCGGCCGGTGCAGAAAAAAGTTTTTTTTTTTTTTTTTCAAGTTTTGTAATTTTTGAATTTTTGTTAGGGTAGAATGATAACTTATTTGCATTAACTTATTAGTATTATTTGTTTTCTTAGTATGCAATGGTAACTTTTAAGCTTTCTATTTTTTATATTGTGTGTTTTTTTTTCTTTTAATTGATACTAAAGTCTAAAATTATGAATAATTAGTTTTGAATTGAGGAAATATTTTATGGTAAACTTTTATATTTATTATAATATATATACACACATACATACATACATTACATATATATATATATATATTTATTTAAAAATATAAAAAATAGCGGTAAACCCGAAACGGTACACCGGTATTGACCGGTATCCGAAATATACCGTACTGCTGGGCAAACCGGTACAGTCTCCGGTACGGTATTGACTCCCTTGATTAAGGCAAGCAGTAGAAGATATTAGGTATGTGGTTAGGAATCATTGAAGTGCGGGTCGAGTTTGACAGGGTTAATAGAGATAGGCACCACATTGCTCACTTCATGCTTAAAATTTTTTGTTGTACACATAATATCTATAATTTGTACGCACAGTATTTATATATATCAAAAATCAAGTTTAACATTTATTGTTGCAACATTCCAGTTGAGTTATCTCATCTGTCATGTCATTAGTCTTTTTTATATTTATTTTTTACCTTGAATTTTTTACAATATTAAATATAAAAATATATTGGCTTTACAAATTCATTTTAGATAATTTTAACTTTACATATTCATCTATTTTAATTTGGATGTTATAATTAAATAATAAATCAATGGAAAATCAATACAAAAGTGGTCTATGTCTGTTCCTCTTGGGTGGTTTTAACTTTCAATCATTTTTTTAATATAAGATAGAAATTCTACTCTAGCCTAATCTAAATGTATATGTGCGTGAAGCTCCCTCTTGAAGACTTGAACCCGGTCCTTACCCCCTACACCCCACAAGCACTTATACTTGTGGAGTAACCATCGCACCAAGGGTGTGTGATGGTTTAACTTTCAATATTATTTTACCCATTTATCTTCATTTATTTTGACTCTTTTTATTCCAATCCTCTTACTATAAATTTGTCATCATCTTCCACTCTATGCATATTTTTCCCATACAAAAAATGTTATTTCTCTTTCTCTCTCTCTCAACTTTTTTTTGGGTTATTTTTTGTTGAATTTTTAAAATTTTCTTACATCTCTATCTTAGATTAATGAATATTTGTATTTTTTATAACTTTACTTTTGGTTGTTTATAATTGAAAAAAAAAATCAATGAAAAATAAAACATAATTTAAAAAAATATATATATTTATAAAAAGGTATTCACAACCCTCATTGTCCTATTATTGACTAATTCATATGTGTTCCTTGGTGCAAGTATTTATTTTTATCATTTTATTTATAACACTAAATACAATGAATGTTGTTTGTTGTTGATCTGATTTGGGTAAAAATCATATTATAATATGTTATATTTTGTGTTGTCCGATTTTAGTTTATTTGAAAAACAATAGGATAGTCTGGACAAGCTAATGAAAAACAGTTTGTGCAATTGAATACAATGGTCCTTGTGCATTTTCCTTTCACTATTTGTAAATATTTTGTTTAACAAATTAGTAGAAAATTTTTATGTCTTTGTTATATGATGTTCTTAGATACTTAAGTAATTGTTTTAGGGTTTTACAAATATTTTATATTGTTCTTCATCTTAATTATCTTATAAGTGTATTCTTTGAGATTTTTAAGAAAATAAATTCAATTTTGCATTTTAAATATTTTATTTATCTATTTGTTTTTCATATGTTAGATTAGATGTTACATTAGATTATGACAACATTAACACAATATTTCTTCTTTTTTCAAAAAAAAAAGTCTCTACTTTTTTTTCCCCTTAGGAATTGTACTCTTAGTTATATATATTATATATATATATATATATAGGAAAAAGAGCTACGATATTTTATTTTTCCCTTTCTTTTTTAATTTTGAATTGTAGTTTTTTTGAGTTTTATTAATTTTTTTAAATACGTTTCTCGTTGTTTTTGATTGTATTGTTTTGATTTTGGTACAACAGAAATTATATATATTATATTTCTAATTGTCTCTATAATAAATGAAAATATGATTATTAATTACATTATTATTCATTAAATTAGTCTACATTGAAAAAAAATTTAATAAGACCACCCTAAAAATATGATCACGCGCAACGCACAAGATCTGCGTGATAGGTACTGTAGTGTGTCAGTGTGGATATTTGCAGATATTTGTAAGGGTATGCATGGGTGGATATTTGTAGATATTTGTAAAAAGGCATTGTGACAGTTGTAGGTTTGATATTTGTAGATATTTGTAAGTAGGTGTAAGGGTGCGCACAAGTGGTGTGTATATTGCTTTAAGGGTGTGCGTGTATAGGTGTGACAGCTGTGTGTGTAAGGGTGTGCAGGGGAGTGTGCATGTGTGTGTGCACAGATGATGCATATATTGCTACAGAGGGGTGCGTGTGTGCCTGCATGGGGGTGCGTCTGAAGGTGCCATGACTAGATCATACTGCAGAATGAAGTGTACTGCTATTATACTGCTATTCTGGGTTGTTAGTTGGTTAGGCCAGGGTGTCAAGTAGGTAGTTAGTTGGTTACGTGGGTAGTGCTTATAAGGAGAATGTAAGGATTGTAAAGCTTATGCAGATAAGAATTCCATTGTTTCTTCCTTATTCTTTCTCTCTACCTTGTTCCTTGTTCCAAATATCAATTCTTCTTCCCTTTCTTCCCTTTCTTCCACTGAACTAGAATCTTATCAATTGGCATCAGAGCCCATTTATGTAGCCATGACAGAAACTCGATCCATAGCTGCCCTCACAGAAAGGTTTAATGCACTATCCAAGACTACAGAGCAACATGACAATGAATTCCAAGTCTTGCACCAAAAGATGGATGCCATGACAACCATGTTGCAAACTTTATCAGAGACAGTCCAAACCTTCTTTGAAGCTGGGAGTAGATGGCAAGCTAGACCAAATTCTCCAACGAGGGTTGTGTCTCCAAGAGTGCAAGCACACCAAGATTCAGTTTTAACCACTAGGACTGTAAAGCTTGAATTTCCAAGATTTAAAGGGGAAAATCCTTTGGGTTGGGTGTACAAAGCTCAACAATTTTTCCATTTGTACAATATACCATTGAATCAATTTTTTTTTTTTTTTTTTTTTGGAAAACCAAGTTAATACGAAATTAGAAGTAAGCACATATATTAAAAAACTTCACATTTTCGAAAGTTCATGCCTTAAACTATGAGCAATACCAAACAAATTTTGTTGGAAATCATTCTTTTGAATTTCAGAAAATAAAATTGTGACAATGTCCAAAAGATGGGGAACCCAAATCTTCCTGCCAAAAAAAAGATGCATTAGGAAATAAATAAAAAAAATGGATTCTAATATTTTTAATTGATTTCCGAAGGATGGCAATTACACAATCATTGAATTAAGAATTTGAATTATTTTGAGTGATCAATATTATCATAATCAAAGAGGCATTGTACATAGTGTAAATCTAAAGTCCTTATGGAATTGTTTCTACCAAAAATTTAGAAAGATGCCTATTTGCTCAACGAATGGTTTGGGTCTTGATTGCATTTGCCAATCTCAATTCCAGGAGAAATTATAAGATCCTCATGGTAGACAAATGACGTGGTCCACAATTTCACTAAAAGACTCCCACCTGTTTAATATTGCTGAGTTAATTTTTTTTTAAACAAAAACTAATTACTAACTCAGCAATTTTAAACAGGTTGGAGTCTTTTAGTGGAATAGTGGACAAATGACGTGGTCCACCATGAGGACTGTATAATTTCTCCAATTTCAAACCCGTAAAATGTGTCCTTAACATCAAATCCATCGAAGTCATCAATTAGTTGCTAAAGTTTGGCTTAATTTTAAAAAATAACCATTGAAAAGCACAAATTGAACAAATTGTCAAAAAAAATTTACAGAGAAAAAGAAACATGAGATTGATGAGAATGAAACTTGGCCTTCACAAATATAAGATAAATACTAGCCTCTGAGCACGCGCTCACGCGCGTACTTAGAGGCTTTTCTATTTTTTGGTAAGGGTTAATTTAGAGCATTTATTATAATTTGGGATTACTACATTCTCTAATCACAAAAAAATCCATCAACGTTGGTTTCCTATTTTTTTGCAACTTCAAGCAAAAAAAAAAAAAAAAACACCCATCAACGTTGGTTTCCTTTATTTTTTCTTTTTTCTTTTTTTTGCTTTGAAGTTGCAAAAAAATAGGAAACCAACATTGATGGGTGTTTTTTTTTTTTTGCTTGAAGTTGCAAAAAAATAGGAAACCAACATTGATGGATTTTTTTTTGCTTGAAGTTGCAAAAAAATAGGAAACCAACATTAAAGGACTCACCACCCTCAAAAAAAAAATAATAATAAAATATAACGTTGATGCANTTATATATGTACAGTACCATCAAATGTGTTGTCAACATCTAATTTTTATTTTGAGGAAAAAATTAGTGATAAAAAGTGTAATGATAGTTGTGAAAGAAAATATTAAAATTGTATCAAATATTATGTTGTGAAATAAGCAAAATATTAATAATGTTTCGAATATGCAACTTGTTAACAAATAATAAAATTGATAATGATAAACATGTAAATTGAAATTTGTTAGGTTCTAAAGGTTTAGGAATTTATGTATTTAGAACTCTAATTTGTAATATTGGCAAACCATGATCAAAACAATATGTTTAGTCTTGTTTAAGCTTGCTCAAAGTTGATTAATTATTGTAAAGTTGGAATCGAGAGACTGTAGATGCATTGGGGCATTTCGGTCTGGCTCGATCGATCGAAGAATAGACTCAATCGATCGAAAGTCGACCAGATTGCATTTTCTGCAGTTTTTCCAACTCAGCCCTAACTCATTAAACGTTTAGGGTTTTATGTTTTTGCCCTAGGTATATAAGGCAAAACCCTAGCCGCGTTTTTAGAGTTGCTCCAATTGTATTGTTGCTCATAGATTGCTGTTTTGTGTAAATCTCTTGTGAGATCTAGAGGAGTTTTCCTTTACACAAAGCTTAGGGTTTTCAAGATGGAGAATACTTCAACATCTTGATGATCAACTCGATTACTACCATTAAAGCTTAAAGAATATCAAGCGTGGGTGCTTGTAACTGATTGAAGAATTCAAGAAAGAAGGAGTCTGTGGATTCGGAGCTTGCACGGGGTTGTGTCAGTAAGTTCTACTGGTAGGTAGCATTAGGAAGTCGAGCAGGGAGCTTGTAAGTCCTTTTGTATGAACTTCGATTCTTTCATAATGAATTCAATTTTGCCTTGAGGATCGGTGGGTAAAATCCTCCCCAGGTTTTTTTATCAGTTTGGTTTTCCTGGATGATCATATCTTGTGTTATTTATTATTCCGTTGCTTTATATTCTTGATATGATTGTTTGATTGTTTTAACCTAGAATTGCTTAATTAGACTAAGTAACAACTTGGCTAATTAACTAGGCTACTTAATCTGGTTGTGTGTTAAGGGGTCTAAAACCGTACAAAATTAAAATGGTGACATTGAGTAACAAACCTTGTTCTCTATAGCCATCCCTGTGATTTTGATCATTTATATTTTCAACTTCTTCAGTTCTTTCTACACCTGCAATGTAATTATAGAAAACGCTAAATTTTAAAAAAAAAAATTATAATGGTGCAAAGTTTATAAATATTTGACATAAAACTTACCATCATTAACATCAGAATTTATATGACTTGTATATTGGAGGTAAACCTAAAGTTATTATAAACATTAATTTAGCATTGTTCTTGATATTGACATAAAACAAACATGCCTTAATTTATTTTTTTTCCCCAAAATAATCATAGTCCAACCAATGAATATTTTTTAAAAGGCACAAAATTATGATCTCACCATTAGTTTCTTGCATAACATTTCGCTCAACTGGCATATTTCGCGCCTAGTTACAGATATGCGTAAGACGACAATTTGGTGTAGCCTCGCGATTAGGTGGTATTAGTGATACACATGATGATGTTGAATTAGAAAGCACAACATCTTCATTTAAATTTGCTGGACTTCCTACTAAAGTAATATCACCACCCAAAGTTTGTTGTCTTCGTCTTGCATAATTGGCACGACGTCTTGCCAATTGAATTTGTCTACTTTCATTGTCTTCTATTTGTCTACTACGTCGATCATACTATCTCCGTAGTTCTCGACAACGTTCTACGTCATTGGTATAAGTCATAGGTGCATTTTCCGAACTCATTTCTGCATTAAAATAGACCAAAAAAAATCGTGTTAGCTACACATATATACATATTTAGCACAATAATTATTTAGCGCAATATTTAGTTGAAGCATGTGCTATGTTAAAATTTTGTAGTCAAATTTGTTATATAAAAGTTTTGCAAAACAATATTGCACCCTTATTTTTGGGTTGCAATGGTCTAAAACTAAAAATATGTAAACACAATATTTTAGCCATAATATAATGTTTTTTAAAAAAAAAATAATAGCTGAATTGGTTGAAATTTCCCTCCCACAACTATTGAAGGATAATTAATTTTTTATTTTTTATTTTTTTGTATAGAAAAGGCTTCATGTTATTAATTGGTCGAAAATCTATAAAACGTGGTTTTTATTTTTTCCTCTTCTCTTTAACTATATAAGTATAAAATCATGGAAAAAATTACTTCTAAGTATATCTAAATAATAGGCAAAATTTTAGGAATAAAAATACTTAAAACATTTTAAAAAAATTAAATGTAAAACAGTGCTGGCATATTATTAAAATACCTAAGACATCGTGAATTTTTTTTTTTAATTGTAAAAGAAAAGGAAACCAACGTTGAAGGACTCACCACCCTCAAAAAAAAAAAACATTGATGCAAATTTATTAATGAGAACACGTAACAGTTGATGCAAATTCAAAAGGCATGGTTTGTTTGGAGTCTTTTGTCTTTTGGTAAGTTATTTTGGATCAATTAAATTTTACCAATTTTTAAAAATTTAAAATTTAAAGAAGTAACATTTTAAACTATCAAATATAAGATATATTTAAGGGTGTAAGTTTTTACCCCTAAAAGTTAGTCTATAATTTATTTAGAAACAATTTTCAGCACAATTTTAAAATTTTATCTTTAAAGATAAGATCTCCAGTATCATTCTTGCTTTAGTATTAAATAATAGGCAAAATTTTAGGAATAAAAATACTTAAAACAATTTTTTTTTTTAATATTCAAACTAAAACTGGCATATTATTAAAATACTTAAAAACATAGGGATTTTTTTTTTTTTTTTTTTTGCTTGAAGTTGCAAAAATAGGAAACCAACTTGATGGTGTTTTTTTTTGCTTGAGTTGCAAAAAAAAGAAACAACTTGATGGATTTTTTTTGCTTGAAGTTGCAAAAAAAGTAGAAACCAACTTAAAGGACTCACCACCTCAAAAAAAAAATAAAAAAAATAAAACTTGATGCAAATATCTTAATTGAGTACACGTAACACTTGATGCAAATTCAAAAGACATGTTTGTTTGGAGTCTTTTTGTCTTTTGGTAAGTTATTTTGGATCAAATTAAATTTACCAATTTTAAAATTTAAAATTAAAATGAAGTAACATTTTAACTATCAAATATAAGATATATTTAAGGGTGTAGGTTTTTACTAACAGTATCTATTATTTAGAAGCAATTTTCCCACAATTTCAAATTTTTCTTTAAAGATAAGTTTCCGTATCATTCTTGTTTGGCAAATTTGCGTATGACAATTGCTTACAAAGTCATCAAATGTGCAATGGAAGGCACAAAAAGGACAATATTAAATTTCATAAGGTACAATATTCATATTACAAAAAATGTTTTTTAACAACTACTTGATAGATTGACTACACTTCGCTCACCCGAATTCATCCAATTGTCTGCTATGCAATCTAACCAACTTGTTGATATGTCACCCTAAAAAAAAATACAAAAAAATAGAGAGTAAGCTTAAATGTAAGAAAAACAACAAACAAAAATAATAAGAGGAGGAGAGGGCACCACTTAGAACACATACACTAAAATAATGAGTCAAACGATAACCAAAAAAAAAAAAAAAAAAAAAAAAACAAATCAATATATATCATTCCTATTCATCAAACTGACCAATAAAAAAAAAGATAGATAAGATAATTGATATGGAAAGGAAATGACAACAAAGTGTAGTCCTTTACAATCTAATTCATGATAAAATAAAAGTTTTTGTTGGAGATAAAACAACACATGAGAAGAAAATTAACACATAATTTGATAATCTAAGTAATAGGCAAAATTTTAGGAATAAAAATACTTAAAACAATTTTTTTTTTTTTTTGCTTGAGTTGCAAAAAAAAAAAAGGAAACACGTTGATGGAATTTTTTTTTCTTGAAGTTGCAAAAAAATAGGAAACCAACTTGATGGGTGTTTTTTTTTTTTTTTTTCTTGAAGTTGCAAAAAAATAGGAAACCAACGTTAAGGACTCACCACCCTCAAAAAAAAAAAAAAAAAAAAATTGATGCAAATATCAGATTATGTGTTAATCTAAATAATAGGCAAAATTTTAGGAATAAAATACTTAAAAAATTTAAAAAAAAATTAAACGTAAATGGCATATTATTAAAATACCTAAAACATAGGGATTTATTTATTTATTTATTTGCTTGAAGTTGCAAAAAATAGGAAACCAAGTTGATGGATTTTTTTTTGCTTGAAGTTGAAAAAAAAAAAGGAAACCAACGTTAAAGGACTACCACCCAAAAAAAAAAAAAAAAAAAAAACTTTGATGCAAATATCAGATTATGTGTTAATCTAAATAATAGGCAAAATTTTAGGAATAAAAATACTTAAACACAATTTTTTTTTTTTAAAGGACTCACAACCCTCAAAAAAAAAAAAAAAAAAAAAGAACAACGTTGATGCAAATATCAGATTATGTGTTAAAAATCAAACTTCCAAACCATAACAATTTAAGCCAAGGTGATAAACGCCAGTTTTAGAGTCAAAAACTAACCTGGAACGTGTCTTGTGAGAAAATACTTTGCACCCAAAATCAGTTTACTCTCTCTACTTCTCACGCTGATCTCCTCTGCCTACACAACAGATTAGAAAATAGATTAGAAAATATATAGAAAGTTTCGAAATAACAATAAGCAAAACACGGCCAAATAGAGATCAGAGGGAGAGTGAGGATTGAAATTTGATCTAAGAAAGAGGTTAGCTCAAATCTATCTATTGTTGTTGTTGTTTGTAGTGAAATTTGAAGCAAAGGAAGGGTGAAAGGAGTTTGAAAAGATAGAATTAAGAGAATTGGAGAACTGAAGAAGAAGCAATTTGAGTTTGAAAACCAACATGAGTGCACTGGGAGTGTGTTCCTATTTTGTAGATATTGTTTTACGTGGAAGTTAAAAAAATATTTTTACCAAGGTTTACCCCTACTTAAACATAGGTTGTAGGGGTATTTTGGAACAAAAAGAAAATCCAATCCAAACAGGTGCAACCCCTTAAATATTAGTATAGATTAAACATAGGTTGTAGGGGTATTTTGGAACAAAAAGAAAATCCAATCCAAACAGGTGCAACTCCTTAAATAGTAGTATAGATAAACTTATTTAAAAAAACCTTATATATTCATATGTTATAATAAATATTACTGTTTCAAAAAAAAATTTAAAGCCAACGTGCAACTGGTTGGCGTGGAATTTGGCAACAGCCAGCCACGACGAATTTCCTCTACACAATGACCTTCAATTATTTTAAGGTCCACTCTATGGACATTATTATTACCAGTGCCACAGACGATGGCAAGGACCTGTGGCGCGTTTTACTTTAAAAAAAAAAAAAAAAAAAAAGTTGTGGCTGCTGATGCTTTCAATTAATATCAGCCAACGTTATGTGGACCAACTCTGCCCTTGTAATTTGTAGGGTTTCAAATTTTATTGTGAATCAAATTTTCACCTTAGCGGTCAAAGACCTTGTAGTTGAATTAACATATTTCCATGTATAAAGTACTTGGAGGTCTATGGGGGAAAAGGTTCGAGTTGCAGGATTAGTAACATGTTGTAATTATTTCTCCAAAAAAAAAAAAAAAAATTTACCTTAGCGTTAAAAAAAAATAGAGGGTAAATTTCTTTAACAAACCTTGTTGTTTAGGCCAATGTCACTTAAGTTCAAAATTTTTCAAAACTTACTAACAAATAAATTGGGAGCCCAAATTCTTCATCCCTGAAAGAAGCACCTTTGGGTTTGGGCACCGCAAAAAACATTGTCTATACATATTCATTTTTGGTAGTTTTAACTTATTATTATTATGTTTTTCAAAAAATTTCATCTACTTTTCCCCCCCTTGGAATTATACTCCTAGTATTTTTTTTAATTTTATTTTATATATATATATATATAAAGGAAAAAGAGCTACAATCATCATATATAAAGCTACAACCAACACTTTTACTTAGAATCAGCCACCTATTTCTATTGCGTGACTTCAAAACCTTATTAAAAATTTTGAATTTCATTTTGCATTAGATATTTGGCTTGATCACACCGTATTTGATATGTTTTACATAGTTGGGAGAAAGAATTTAACTTTGATGTGAGTTTTATCTTTCCCTTTCTTTTTTATTTAAGTTGAATTGTAGTTTTGTTGAGTTTTATTAATTTTTAGGATACATTCTTTTAGTGCTTTGAATTGTAGAGTAGAAAAAATTGATTTTGAGAAAGTTTGTTTAAAACTAAAGGAATAATTTTCAAATTTTATATATTTTTAAATGATACACAAAATGTTATAAATAACTTTTATTAAAAATAAATAAATATTTTCGCTAAGTTATCTTTTGAATTCCTAGAAAAATTGTATAATTTTCACATTGGTACAACATAAATTATATATATTAGAGTATTCTAATCGGTTCATACAAAAATTCTTGTCTATTTTAGCAAAGAAGTGTTATGTTGAATTGTTTAGAACCCAAATTTATTGGGTTGTAAACTGTCAAAGCGTACGTGAGTTTGTGGGTTATTAAAGTCAAAAAAGTTTATTTTACATATTTATCACTATTAGTTAAAAACTTGTAAGTAAATGGTATAAGGGTATTTTAGACCTATGAAAATAAGGAATCCAAATAAGAGAAGCTCCTTAAATAGTAGTATAGATGAGCACAACAATCATTTTGGTTAATTTTCACAGCAGTGTTCCGTCTTGTTCTCTTTTTCCTTTTGAATATCCTTTTCTTTTCTTTTTTTGGATAAGCTAATATATGTTCTTGATTGTTGCTATCTAACGAGCCGAGGTTGAGGTTTCAGTGGCGACTCTAGGAATTTTTTCCAGATGGTCCATTAAGAAATATAAGTTAATACAAAATTTAATTAAAATAAAACTTGACTATATCGAGTTACTAACAAAAAAATATGCAAATGTATAAAGTTTTACGATTTCTTTTTACGAGATTTCATATTTTGAATCATTACAAACCCTTTATATTTCCAAAAAATTAAATTATATAAAGTTATATCATGTTTATACTATACATGCACACATTCGCACACATCACAATTCATACAAAAAAAAATTATTAAAAAAAAATTTCTTAATCAGTATTAAACACATTCACACATATAATATAAATTTATAATAAAATAGACACTCGCAACTCACAAATATTCACTCTTTATTCTTAGAGTTGAAGAAACCAAGATAGTCAGATAATTAACTGAAATGAGATGAGATTCATGAGAGAGAGATCTATATTACCTGTGTTGTTGTTTGGTTTTAAGATGGACTGATCTATGTTATTTTAGTTTTGGATTGGATTGACCTATGTTATTGTTTAGTTTTAAGTTGGACTTATCTATGATTAGGGTGTGCAAAATTTAAGTCAGGGTGTTCAAAAATATTTTTTAAAGTAAATAAACTAATAAATTATATATATATATATATATATATAACATTTTTATTTTCAAGTCAGGGGGTTCATTTGAACCCCCTAAATGTTACTTAACGCCGCCCCTACGAGGTTTAACCCTAGGCCAGAATTTAACCCTAAAGCCAGCAAATAGACGAAAATGCAATAGGCTTGGCAATCCGATATGGCCCAAGAAGAAATAGGCCCACTAATTGGGCAGTTGCTTTGCTGAATAGGGAACCCATAAAACCAATATGTTTCCATTGGACTAGGCCTAAGCCCAAGAAAATTCCAAGCCTAACTAAAGTTGGGATGGTCTGCATGGATAGTGGATACGGACCACAAGTGCATGCATTAATGCCCAAGGTCCATTGGTGCTGAATTTACTCACTTTTTTAGCAAATGCATAACAACTTTATAGAAAATGCAAAACTACCCTAGGTTGCCTTGATTCACCAACTTTATAGAAAAGCCAACTAATTTAGTGGGATGCCCAATCTCTATTGCCTTTGAATAAAAAGAAATTGCTCAACCAAATCTTATTTTTAAAAAAGGTTTGGCTTGCGTCCAATACTCTAGTTCATTGGACACAACACAATGCGAATATATGTCTAAAATTGGTCATGTGTTAACATCGTATTTTCATTCAATGCATCCGAAACTTTTCCCTCTCCAAAACTAAGGATGCAACTAGCCCTTGAAGATTGTGCATTTTTCTTTTCCCTAATGCAAAAAAAAAGATATTGACCACTCGATGATAAAATCATGGAAACTTTCAACAAAAACAAGCTAATTCTTATAAAATGGGAAGAAACACACACACGTAAGAACTAAGAAGACACTCACTAGATCCACAATTTACCATTCTACTCTCAAAACCATCTCATCCCTAAAACAACAAGAACCCAAGTGTCTCACCAGTATCATACACTAATACACATATTGCTTATATTCTCTCCTTTCCTAACCTACCCTCCTTGTGGATCTTGTTATTCTACTTTAAGATCATCATCTCCGTTCATCGTAGGTTTTTTTTTTTTTGGGTAGAAAAGGCTTGCTAAATTAGAGAAGTTTCAATTTTCCTTGCTGCTGAATAGGATTTTTTTTTTTTTTTTTTTTTTCCTACCGCATAATAAGGAAAACTCTAAGCACTATCCGTTTTCACTATTATGGGCTTTACTCTTGAAAATGTCGTCAAGCCCATAAATTAGGCCTTTTAAAGTGAGCGGAAACGGCCGAATGACTTAAAAGTCCATTCAGCGGAGATTCCTATGCTTCTACGCCTTCTGGGCTCTGATTAAATAAGATTGATCGAGTCATTCCGCTGGGTTCATAAGTCAGCCAATCCTGTAGTGACACCTAGCTAAAACAATGAACAATTTGGACATAGCCTATAGCCTATAGCCCGAGGCAGAGGTAGCAACTAGCAAAGCAAAGTGAGCAAATCTTTCTTTCACCAGAAACCACGTGTTGCTGTTCTCTCCGTTTGTTCAAAGCTCCCTTTTACGTCGCCGTTTTGCCACCAGATTATCGGTATTACTCCTCTCCATTCTTGTTCAATTTCTCATCGATGCCGACCTCTTTTTCTCTGATTCTTCTGATTTTTTTTTTTGTCCCTCGATTTTGTCAGATTTATGTGTATAAATTTTGTATATGATTTTGTTTTTTTGGGGATCGATAGGGTGTAATTTATTTTAGCTGGTTATATGCTGTTCATGCATTAAAATATTAACAACTTAGTAAATTAGAACCAATATGGTTTAGCACAGAATTTGATTTTGAATATAAATTCATGTGTTCAATCCTGATTAGTCTGTTGTGAATCCATAACCGAAACCCCAAAGTTTTGGATCGACAAAACTTAGGTACAGATCCTTAATTACTGTATTTTAGGTTATTTGGATATTCAAATAAATTAAACCATGTAGTTACATTGACCAATAAACCACATTTTTGAATTTAATTATCTTTACAAAACTATGTGTTACACTGATTAATAGTCAATACAGCTTTGTCAACTACATTATTAAGAATCACATATGTTCATTCTGCTATGAATGAATAGGTTCATTTTTGTATTGAAATATTGTACTCGAGATATTGAAAGCATTGTCCTTCTTGATATAAATGATTCAACTATGTGATTTAGAAACAATTAAGTGTGCTCCATGGAACATTTATTTGTTACTTCTGTGCTATATATTTTAAAATGTCCCAAAAGTTTGTTGAAGGTTCATTTTCGATCACAAATAATTCATTAATATCTTTCTCAAAGTAGGTGTGGCGGGACATAAAGATTCAATTGAAGCAGAGAAAAAATCAAGCAAGGCCATGGATAGCATACCAACCTTCAATGCTGAGCATCTTCAAAGTAATATGAAGACTATCTATTACAGGTTTGTTTTTAACCTTTGATGAAGTGGAACTAGTCTAATTGACTGAATTATAGACTATACATTACGCAGGGGTGTCGAATACTTTTGAATGGTGGTTGATTAAATTTTATGTTTTAGTTTGTAGTTCAAGGAATCGGCCAATACACAATATTGTTACAGGGGGGACGAAGGCCTTATTTTGTGTTTGAATTCATTAATTTCATTTAAAAAAAATATGAGGCTTTAATAATGTTAAGGACTTAAGGCGTGACTTAATAAATGATGGAGTAGACAATTGTCTGCTGTACCTAATGAGTTTTAATAAAAGGCTTATTGGGTGTATCATATAGTGGATTTGAACTTTTCAGGATGTGGTGCCTAAGGACATTCTAAAATGCAATAATATACGAAGTAAAAAATCATTTCTAAAATTTTTTTCTTGTAGGTAGAATCTAAGTATTTAACATTTTTTTTTTTTTTGCAGCCGGACTTTTCTATCAATTATTGGCGGGGTCATTGCTGGAATTATGGGGTTCACAAGCTTGACTGGGTTTATTTTTTATTTCCTAATAATGGCAATCACTTCAGTTGGGCTACTAGCAAAGGCAGGGTTTACAGTTCATTCATACTTTGATAGCTGGAACCGGGTTTTACTTGATGGTTTTTTGGGCGGGCTTATGGTATGGCTCTTTATTATTAGTTCTTGTTCATCTCTTTTTTTTTTTTTTCTCTTTATTTATTTGTAATTTTTCTTACCTGTTTGCCTAGGGCTTACCCCTTCCATCTCATTTTTGCTTGCTTCTGATTATTTTACTTTAATAAATTCCAACTTTCCACTGTGTATTGTTGATGTACTTGTATTTTTAACTTATTTTCTCAATTAAGGGGAGGCTTAACAGAGATAAATCTTACTTTTAAATTTATTGCCTCTAAAACTATAATTGATACTGTGGGCTTTTCTCATGTTTCTGTCTGTTAATCAGATCCAAACCTGGTTAACGAGAACACTCTGGAAGTATTTGAAATTTGTGTTCAATTCTCCTAGCTTCCTCCAAGCAAATAGTTGTGCATGCTTTCTTCTATTTGATTGTTTGCCTATTGTTTATTTCTCTTTTTCGCGACTTCATGGGAATGATGTTAGCCTCAGGAAGTTACTTAGGTTGGTTTAAGATGAATCTGTTGATAGGGTAAAACTTCTGCCTTCGATTATGCTTTGTTATTAAGTTCATTAGTAAGAGATTTTCTGTTTTTCATAGCTTGACCTTGTTGGCAATTAGCTAATCAATTCTCTTGCAATGAATTTTCAAGAACTTATATCTGACTGAAGAAAAATGATTATTATCTCATTGGGTAGCTTTTGTTATTTGTGCTTGGAGCTCAGAAATTTTGAGTCTTTGATTACTGATAAAAATGTCTAATTAATGCTAAATTGAAGAGAGAATGACTTTTTCAAGATGTCACCAAAAATAAAAAGGAAGCTTACTCATTGGCCATTTAATTTATGTTGTTTGTTTGGCTTATTCATGTATACATATCAACATTACAATGTAATTCCAACTTTCTATTATCTTCTTGACATCTTGTTCTTTTCTTTTGCAGTCATTTGTGCTTTTCTGGACGTATCCTTTCTAAATGTTGAGACACTTACTAGTAATGGAATAAATTTTGGACTATTGCCACTGTTTTTACACTTCTAGTAATGAAAGTGACAGTAGTGCTGAGACTATAGAATTAGATTATGTACTATCTAATCTTCTCTGAGAAAAAAAAAATTTGTGCGAGACAACCTGATTGTAACAGCCCAATTAATGTTGGGGTTGTTGAGAGAGAGGGCTATGACTAAACTTTCTCTACCAATTTCATCAATTCATCATGAATCCAATTTTGAAAAATATGAAAAAGTCATAATTTTTGGTAGCAACTGATTCGTGCTATTAAACATTTGGCATAATTGTTCTGAACTTTTCTTTTTTGAGCCATATGTCAGTTAATTGCATTGATACCTCACTGAAACATGCTCTGGAAATTACTAAAGATTCCTAAGTATTAGCTCAAGTTTTTTATTCTTGTTATTGTATCATTTTTTTGTTTAATATTTTCTGCATTCCTTGACATAAGAAGATTTGCCTATGACTTGGTGCACATATTCTGATCGATTTATTGCTAAACGGGAACGGAGGAAAGCTATGCTGTTGCTGTGATGCTTCTACATGGAGCTTGGAGATAGATTTGATATTTTTGTATCAGTTTTTATGACATTATGTGGTTAACCCAAGTGTACCTTAATCTTGCCTCTTCTTTTTTCTTCTAAGTTTTCATGAATACTATTTGGCTGGAGAGAGTTGCGTTAAGAGTGGTTGACTATAGCTGGCAATCTGATGTGTAGGAAATTTTTTGTATAAGAAGATTTGCCTATGACTTGGTGCACATATTCTGATCGATTTATTGCTAAACGGGAACGGAGGAAAGCTATGCTGTTGCTGTGATGCTTCTACATGGAGCTTGGAGATAGATTTGATATTTTTGTATCAGTTTTTATGACATTATGTGGTTAACCCAAGTGTACCTTAATCTTGCCTCTTCTTTTTTCTTCTAAGTTTTCATGAATACTATTTGGCTGGAGAGAGTTGCGTTAAGAGTGGTTGACTATAGCTGGCAATCTGATGTGTAGGAAATTTTTTGTATGAAAGCTGCTCAGCAGTCAGCACAATGGCTTACACTCAGCAACCCCTTCTTTTTTTTTTTTTTTCTTTAAATTGAGTTTGCACTTTGGATTTTGCATTTCAGTCAATATTTGTGAGATGTCAGAATACTCGTGAATTAAAAGAAAAATATAACCCTATTTGTAATAAGCATGAAGGTTTACGACTTTGTAAGCAAATAGAAAGACTTTACCGCATAGTGCATACATGTACATGTTATAGTGGCAATTTAGTGATGAGTTACCGCTTGTTTTAATTCTATAAGCCACTTTTAACTCCTTTACGTGGATGTTCAAATTCAAAGTTAGGTATTAAATTAGGAACGTGTTAAACACCAACCTTGTTTGATAGACTCCATAAAGGCATATGTGGATACATCGAGGTATTGTTAAATGGATAAAGATTCAAAAATTCAAGTAATTGTAATACTGAGGATAAAATTGTTTTTCGTTTTGTACAATCATCTATAAATTTAAATTAAAAAAATAAAAAGAGACGCGAGTTCAGTCTAATGAAGGATTTGAATTTTAAATAATAAAATTGTCACTTTTAGCAAAAGGACTATGGCTGATTGAAAATCATGTAATTTCAACAGTAAAGATGCATCCATCACAATTGATTTGAATGTATACAATAATGGAAGTTTATTATTATAATTATTATTTATCTAAGATGGATAGATAGTGAGAAAGGGTGAGGTAAGGTAAATTAGTCCAAATTTACTGTCTCATTAATTGTGTTCAACTCCATGCCCTACTAATAAAATTTGAACAACTAGACTCTTTTATTAAGTAAGATAACCCTGACTTTAACAAGAACTCTATGTGATTGACGTTAACAAGAACTCTTTTGAGTTTTGTCTCTTGCTGCAGCTTTAGTTTTTTATTTGGACTCTTCTCTCTATTGCCTCGTTGTATTCCTATCTTTCTCCCAAAGTTTTATTGTCCACTGCCACAAAGATTCCTTTTCTCCTAATAAGAGAGGTCAACTATCCAAGTTTTATTGGTGAAGCATAGAGTAGAGCATAATTGATGAAACATAAAATTTGGACTCAAGGTTGATAATGTCGGTATTTAAGTAACGTGGATATGTTTTTATTTGAGTAGTAGGGAACTTTATCAAGGGATGATTGTCTATGTTTGGTAGAATTCGATTATAATGGTAAAAAAAAAATTATAGCTAATAGAATAAAAACAATGTATAATCAAATATAAATATTTTATACAATTTTGAATCTAGATTATCTTTGGATTAGTATTATAAATGAATCCTCAACCATATATACCTGCATTTATTGTTGAAATTAAAGCCTTTGCACCGACTTTGAAGCCAGCTGGAGCTACACACCCGACAAAACTATATCACTTAATGGAATAGAGATGGACTAGGAATGCTACCAAAACTTAACTATATCACTTAATGGAATACAGATGGACTATGAATGCTAGCTAGCAAAACTCAACTATAACACTAATTAATGGAATTGAGACGGAATTCCTAGGAATGCTAGCAAAACTAAACTATATCAATTAATGGAATTGAGATGGACTAGGAATGCTAGCAAAACTCAACTATAGTACAAAATGGAATAGAGATGGACTAGGAATGCTAGCAAAACTTAAACTATATCACTTAACTATCCAAACACGATATATGCAGCAAAATATATATCTTTTTAATATATCAAATTTTATTAAAAAACTAGAAAGAAACATATTTAATTAATTTTTTGTTACGGTTAAAAATATATAAAACTAAAATCATTTTAGGGGGGAAAAATATATTGTTATCATTGAAAGGGGAATGTGTTATCTTTAAAAAGTATAAAAATAAATGATAATAGGATCTCAATTTATTGGTAATAATTTATTTTCCTTCATAAACATTTGTTTATGAACTCTAAATTATGGAGAAAACTATATAGGAAATGTTCACACTAAATTATGCTTTTACTAATTAGGTTAAACTGCACTTAATGTTGATGTTAAAAATGTTGCTTACCAACATACTCTTTGCTTAAGGACATGTTTCCATAATTAGCATCCCTTTTAGAATTAAAATCTATTGATTTAAAATTTTAATTAAAGAATATTTTAAAATATTTGGTATGACTTTTTTTTTTTTTTTAATAATTTTTCAACAGAGTTTTGAAAAACTTGATGATGATAGATTTGTTGCAAGAATTTTGGTGCTCGAAAAACTTTGGATTGTTATTCTAATCAGGTTAAACCATTGAATATAAGATAAATGTTGTACGTACGTAGTTAATGAAACCTATCTAAATGAGTCCAAATAATTTTGTGGTTCACTTCTGTTCTATTTCTATCACGGGTCCCCCAAGTGGTTCACTTCTATTCTGTTCACTTCTATTCTATCACGGGTCACCAACACAAAGTACTATAAATTTACACTCCTGGACCTCTCACTTTTCACACTCGACACTCCCATAACACAAGCAAATATGGCGAAACTCTCTCTCTTTTCTTTAGCAAACCTTCTCTTTGCTCTAATAACCTTCCAATGTGTAGTTTCTGAAAGCAAGCTTGTTATGGATTCACCACTATATACTGATTCGCGGTGGATTGTGGACGGAGAAGGGAGACGAGTGAAGTTAGCATGTGTGAATTGGCCATCACATATCGATGCCGTTTTGGCTGAAGGCCTTAGCAAGCAACCCTTGGACGCAATCTCCAAGAGGATTGTGTCAATGGGATTCAACTGTGTCAGGTTTACTTGGCCAACTTTCTTGTTCACAAACGACTCGCTAGGTGCTCTTACTGTAAGACAGTCCTTTCAAAATCTAAATCTATCTCAAGCTCTTGCTGGCATCCAGGATAACAACCCATTTATCATTGATCTTCCACTTCGAAAAGCTTTTCAGGTAAGATGCTTGCTTATGATGCCCTTTAAAAGCATCATATACACATGTTTCAAAATCAACGTTACTTGCATATAAATGAAAGTATTTTTAATAGTTAGATAGACACCAAGTCCAACTTACACAAATTCATATTTTTATGTAATTATCTCCAAATATAATTGCTTATACATAAATTTTCATGAAGAAGAATAAATTATTGCAATTTTTTTTTTAATACTAGTAATTTTTTAAATTTGTTTCACTCATGAAAAGTAAGACTAATATTCTTTTTTATTTCCCCTTCTCCCTAACTTCGTTATGTTCCTGCTTTTTCTTTTTTTCTTTTATAGATTCTGTACCTTAAAAGAAATTAATTAAATAAAGTTTTGTACTTTCTTTTTTCTTTTTTGTTGGCATTTTTTCTGGAATGGGCAAAGCACAATCCTAAGAACATGACTATTCTGCAACTAAAAATTTGACATGCATTCTCAGGCAGTGGTGTATAAGCTTGGGGCCAACCATTTGATGGCCATACTGGACAATCACATAAGCAAGCCCGGTTGGTGTTGCAGCCTTAATGATGGCAATGGCTTTTTCGGTGATGAGTATTTCAATGTAGACGTCTGGCTTAAGGGACTAAGTCGAGTAGCTGCCATGTTTAGAGGATTTCCCAATGTGGTAGGCATGAGCTTAAGGAATGAGCTCCGAGGCTCCAGACAAAATGTAGATGATTGGTTTAGGTAGATACTCTCTCTCTCTCTAATAAATGATCTGAATTCTCAATTATGTGTCTTAAATTGTTGTACAATTCAAAACAACAAGGGAGCTCTCTCTCTCTCTCTCTCTCCAATAAATGTCTGTGTAATCTTAATAAATCTCAAATGCAATTTTTCAGAAACATTTTAAAAAGGGTCCGGTTAACATATACCTAAGTGTATAGGTTAATAAAACCCTTTAAGAAATACCATTTGTCATGTTAAAACTAATTTTGCTTTTGCAAATGGAATGTAGATACATGCAGCAAGGAGCAGAGACAGTGCACGCAGCAAATCCAGACGTTCTTGTCATTCTCTCTGGCTTGAGTTACGACAAGGACTTGTCTTTCCTCGGAAATAGATCAGTGAATCTCTCATTCACTAACAAACTAGTATTTGAGGCACACAGGTACAAATTTTCAGATACAGCTACATGGGCCGACCATAGTGCGAACGAAGCTTGTCGAATTATCCAAGATGACATGACGAGCAAGTCAGGATTTTTGTTGGACAAGGGGTTTCCATTATTTGTGAGTGAATTTGGGATAGACGAAAGTGTGAACGATGCCACTGACGAAAGCTTCCTGAATTGCTTCTTGAGTTATGCAGCTGAGCATGACTTTGATTGGGCCATTTGGGCACTCACTGGGAGTTACTACATTAGACAAGGAAAAACTAATACGGAGGAGACCTACGGGCTACTTAATTTTGATTGGAGTGATGTTCGAAATCCAAGACTTTTGCAGAGGATATCCACAATTCAATCTCCCTTTAAAGGTATGATTAGATTTTGTTTTCCTTGTTTTTTTTAATAAAAAAACAAATTCAAAAATTCATAGCTTTTTGTTTTTGGGTATAATTCAATAGTAAAGAGATAGAGGATTTAAAACGTGGATGTTTTTGTTGAAAATACCAAGAATTGATTCTTGGTATGTGAAAATTTTAAAATGGATCAACTTCATCCTTCCATCGACAGCATTGGTTTAAGTTTGTTTCCTTAATATGGTGTTGGCTTGATTTTGGTCACTTAATTATGTTTGATTTGGTCCCTCAAAAATAGGGTGGCTTTGTACTTAGTTTGTCAAGTAAATCAAAAATAGATGGAGACACCAACTTGTTCATGTTTTGAAATTTGAAGGACCAAATCCTATCTTTTTGAATTTAAGAGAAAAAAATCAAATCTGCACCAAATTTTAGGGATGGAATGTATAATATATACTAATTTTTAGTATTTCTCTTAATGTGTAAACCTACCCATTATGTCAATTGTTCTTTTAAGAGGGTATAGTAAATCAGAGTAACACATTATAAGATTGTGCTTATGTGACATGCAGGGCCAGGTTTACGAGGAACTAATACAGGGCAATTGACTAATACAGGGCAATTAATTTTCCATCCTTCAACTGGTTTATGTGTCATAAGAAGATCAGTGTTTGACCTCAAAAGAAGATCAGTGTTTGCACCATTGACATTAGGACCCTGCACCCACCCTAAAGCCTTGTGGAGCTACACACCCAAGAAAACTATATCCCTTTATGGAGCAGATTTTTGCATACAAGCAGATGGACCAGGAAAGCCAGGAAAGCTTAGAAATATATGCATCGACCCTGACACAAAGTGGGAAGCCATTTCAGATTCTAAGCTACATCTCTCATCCACTGTTGGTGATGACAAAACTGTTTGCTTGGATGTAGATTTTCACACATACAATGTTGTGACAAATTGGTGCAAATGTGTGAGTGATGATAAAACATGTGACCCAAGTAGCCAATGGTTCAAGCTCATTAAAATATGAACCGTGGTTCAATTAGCTGATTAATTAATTTGACCTCTAGACACTATAATTCAATTTAATCTAGGATTCATTGCAGATATTGTTGGTTTTTTTTTACCTAAACTATGTCGTTGATTTTTTGGAATTATATTACTCTTAGCTCTTCATGATTCTGGTGCACCCTATACTTCCAAATAATTTGTTCCCAAAAGTGCTGTGCATTCAATTTTTTTTATATCGATTGAGCCACATGTAATGAATACGAATGCATGTGTAATTAAAAAAGAAACGATGCAACTAAGCATTGAATATAGAAGAAAACCTAATCACGCTACTATCAAATGCAATTAAACCCTATCTTCATGCGTCCACACAGTCGTGTGGTTCTCTTCACCATCACAGGTCCCTAACACAAACAAGGGCTAAAAATTTACGCTCCTGGTTCTCACACTCCCATAACACAAGCAAATACGGGGAAACTCTTTCTCTTTTCTTTAGTAAATCTTCTATCTACTGTAATAATCTTTCAATGTGTCATTTCCCAAAGCAAGCTTGTTATGGGTTTACCACTACATACCGATTCACGGTGGATTGTGAACGAAAAATGGGAAACGAGTGAAGTTGGCTTGCGTGAATTGGCCATCACATCTTGATACCGTTGTGGCTGAAGGCCTTAGCAAGCAACCAGTGGATGCAATCTCCAAGAGGATTGTATCAATGGGATTCAATTGTGTTAGGTTAAGTTGGCCAACTTTCTTGTTTTCAGATGACTCACTAGGTGCTGTTACTGCAAGACAGTCCTTTCAGCATCTAAGTCTATCTCAAGCTCTTGCTGGTTCCAGTCTAACAACCCCTCTATCATTAATCTTCCACTTCAAAAAGCTTTTCAGGTAAAATGCTTATGGTGTCCTTTAAAAGCATCTCATGCATCATGCACCGGATATATATATATTTCAAAATCAATATTACTTGCATGAATGAAAGAATTTTTAATAGTTAGATAGACATCAAGTAGTTTATCTTGAAATTCATATTTTTATGTAATTATCCCAAAAGATTATTGCTTATACATAAATTTTCATGAAGAAGAATACATTATTACAAAAATAAATAAATACTAGTATTTTTTTAATTTGTTTCACTTATGAAAAGTAACAATAATATTCTTTTTTATTTCCCCTTCTCCCTAATTTCGATCGTTATTTTCCTGTTTTTGCTTTTTTCTTTTATAGATTCTGTACCTTAAGAGAAATTAATAAAATAAGATTTTGTACTTCCATTTTCTTTTATGTTGGCATTTTTTTCTGGATTGGGCAAGCACAATCCTAAGAACTTGACTATACTGCAACTAAAAATTTGACATATATTCTCAGGCAGTGGTGTCTAACCTTGCAGCCAACAATTTGATGGCCATACTAGACAATCACATAAGCAAGCCCGGTTGGCTTTGCAACAATGATGATGGCAATGGCTTTTTCGGTGATGAGTATTTCAATGTAGAGGTCTGGCCAATGTGGTAGGCATAAGCTTAAGGAATGAGCTTCGAGGCTCCAGAGAGAATGTAGATGATTGGTTTAAGTAGATACTGTCTCTCTAAAAAGGCTATAGACCCTTTTTTTTGTAGTGTGTCTCAAATTGTTGTACAATTCAAAACAATACGTGAGGTTTGTTTAATTTCAATAAATCTCATGAGATGTTAGTGCAATTTTTCCTTAACTTTTAAAGAAACACCATTTGTTACACAATAAATTCCATAAATTTTTACATAATTGAGTTGATAGAAAATTAATTCTATTTTCAAAACCCAATATGTTGAGCAAAACGAACAAAACTAATTTTACTTTTGTAAATGAAATGTAGATACATGCAGCAAGGAGCAGAAACAGTGCACTCAGCAAATCCGAATGTTCTTGTCATTGTCTCTGGCTTGAATTTCGACTTAGACTTGTCTTTCCTTGGAAATAAATCAGTGAATCTCTCATTCACTAAAAAAACTAGTATTTGAAGCACATAGGTACGGATTTACAGATTTAGCTATATAGGAAGGCAATGATGTGAACAAAGCTTGTGGAATCGTGCGAGATGACATGACGAGCAAGACAGGATTTTTGTTGGACAAGGGGAGAACAATACAAATGACAGCAAATTCATGAATTGCTTCTTGAGTTATGCAGCTGAACTTGACTTTGATTGGGCCATTTGGGCACTCACTGGGATGGAACAACTGATATGGAGGAGTTCGATGGGCTACTTAATTTTGATTGGAGCGGTGTTCGAAATCCAGGATTTTTGCAGAGGATCTCCACAATCCAATCTCCCTCTAACGATTTTTCCTTTTTCTTTTTTTTCTTTTTTTTTTTGACTGGTTAGATTCTTTTTTACAAATATGAAAATAAGGGTCTCCATTCATAAAATTTAATTCAATATTTAAGAGATGGAGAATTTAAACTATGAATGTTTTTTGTGGTAATACCATGAATTAATTCTTTCATATACTTTTTAGGGTCAAATATATACATAGGATTTCTAAAATTTAGATTAAGTTTACTTTTTAGTCCTTTAAAATTCAAAAGTTCACTTTATATGTGAAATTTTCAAAATAGAACAATTTCATCCTTTCGTCGGTTTAATTTTGGTTCCTCAATTTGGTGTTGGCTTGATTTAGGTCTCTTAATTATGTCGTTTGTTTAATTTGGCTCCTCAAAATATAGGGTGTCTTAAAGCACTTCTTTGTCAAGTAAATCAAAAATAGATGGAGGGATCAAATTGTTCATGTTTTGAAATTTAAAGAACCAAATCCTAAATTTTTTAATTTAAGATATAGAAATCAAATTTACACCAAATTTTAGAAATGGAATGTATAATTTGTACTAATTTTTAGTATTTCTATTGCTAAACCTCTAACAGAACAAATTGACATAATGGGCTAGGTTCACCCATTATAAGAGGGTATTGTAAATCAGAGTAACACATAAGATTGTGCTTTTGCGATATGCAGGCCCAGGTCTACCAGAAACTAACACAACAATTAATTTTCCATATATCCTCCTTTACCAAAAAAAAAAAACAATTAATTTTCCATCCTTCAACAGGTTTATGCGTCCTAAGAAGATCGGCGTTTGAACCATTAACATTAGGACCATGCACCCACCCTGAAGCCTCATGGAACACTCGAGAAAACTATATCCCTTAATGGAACAGATGTTTGCATACACGCAAATGGACCAGGAATGCTAGGAAAACTTATGGCTTGTTTGGAAGTTTAGAGAAGGAGGAGAGTAGATGGGAGTAGAGGGGAGGGGAGTAGTGGGGAGGAGAGTAGAGGAAAATGATTCCCCTCCACCTTGTTTAGATGTTTTTAAAATTAGTAAGGGGGAAGGGAGTAATTAGCCTTTCCTCTTGTGTAATTTTGTTAATATAATAAGGGCAAATTAGGTAATTTACTTGGTCAATAGTTTATGTACTCTACTCTCCCTCCAAATCTCTCCAATTTGGGGGAATTAAAAATGGGGGGCTAGAGGAAGTTGAAACCCCTCCAAACCCGTCCCCCTCCTTCCTTAAAAAACTTCCAAACAAGGTAATTAGATTACTCTCCCTCCCTCTACTCTACTCCCCCTCCTTTTTTAAACATCCAAACAGGCTATTAGTAATATATGCATCAACTCTGACTCAAAGTGGGAAGCCATCTCAAACTCCATGCTGCATCTCTCATCCACGGTTGGTGATGGCAATACTGTTTGCTTGGATGTAGATTTTGACACAAACAATGTTGTGACAAATTGGTGCAAATGTGTGAGTGATGATAAAAACATGTGACCCAAGTAGCCAATGGTTCAAGCTCATTAAAAACACAAGATGAGCTGTGGTTCATATGATACTTCTCAAAAGTGAGAATGGATAGTGTTGGATCTAGCTTTATCAACATATTAAACGCATACTCACTAGTGTAGTTCTTTGTGTATACTTGTTATTTATTCAATTTTTGTTTACTGTTATTGATTTGACTCATTTGAGTTATGGGGTGCTATTTACGCAATAAAGATAGTTGAAAAATCATTGAATGCATGTGTAATAAGTGAATACAAATATACAATTATAATGAAAGATACAATGGTAAAAGTGGCTAACATGTTAAAGTGAGATTCCTTAATATTTAGTTAGAATATTTTAACCTTGGTTGATTTTAATCAACTAATTGTGTTGATTAATTAAGCCAATTATATATTAGATATGCCATGTAATGGTCACAACCATATCACAATTATTAGATGTAACGAAAATAAATTTAACACATTCGGTTTTATAATTAAACAAAAACTCTAATGGGAAAAATCCTATTGAGTGGTTTATAGGTCAATTTCAACGCTACAATTGGAATTTTCTATCTTGTGAATCTCCTTAACCCACAAATATTCAATCTATGTCTAACACTACAACAACTTGATCGAAGTAGGTTATATGTGCATCAACTTCACTTGAAACACCTCTTGATCTTCAATACAATGTTGGATATAATGTTTGGTATAAGCTCTTGGTGCACAACAGTCGCAACAAGATCTTCTTTTCATAGTCGCAACAAGATCTTCTTTAATAAGTGTTTAAATACGTTTTAGCACCTTAGTGCATGAATCCCTAGGCTTTTGTTCATCATAGGTTGCAAACTTTAAATTTAGTTTACCTTAGGCTTGATCAATTGGTTGGAGATGAGGATAAATTTACAAGATCTTGTTTTCATAGTTTGCTCTCCTTATATTTATGATGACTTAATATGTGTTTAAATATGTTTTAGCACCCTAGAGCATGAATCCCAAGGCTTTTGGTCATCATAGGTTGCAAACTTTAAATTTATTTTACCTGAGGCTTAATCAATTGATTGGAGATAAGGATAAAATCGAGTTTTAATGAATCTCGATCTATTGAGCTTGCAGTCAAGTCAAGGGAATAGACTTGATAGCTTCCGTGCAATTTCCTATGTTTTCAATGTAATTCTTTAACCACTTTTCTAGAAGCAAAGTCACAACTCAAGACATTTTTTCAACACGTTGTGGACACATTGTTCAAAATAATATAAGCATTTGAGTGATGGGTTTGATTATTGAGCATTTGAGTAGCGGGAGACTATTAAGGGATGCTTGTCTATAATGGTTCAATATATATATATATATATATATATTAATAGGGAAAATTTAGAAAAAATTTAATTAGAATTTAAAATTGGAGTCCAATTTTACACAATGTATCTAAATTTATATATATAATAACAGGTGAAACTGAGAGAATTTTGCGTCATATGTCCTAAATTATTTATTTTTAAAGATTTTTATTTCTTAATTTTAGAATTAAATGTGGGACCATATCATAAATATTTATCCAAGTGAATTATTAAATATAAATACCAAAAAGTCTAAAATAAATGAATCGTAAAAAAAAAAATTAAAAAAAATATATATGGAAAATTTACATTTATATCTAATAATATCCTTACAAAAAATTTTAAAGAGTTAAAAAAATATAAAAATGACTACTAATAGTATTTAAATTATATATATATGAATTATATTATGTATTTTATTGTATATCTTTAAGTGTGTCCATGCATATGCATGGGATTACAAGCTAATATATATTAATAGGCAAAATGTAGAGAAAGTTCAATTAGAATTTGAAATTAGAGACCAGTTTTGCACCATGTATCTAAATGTACATGGGAACAACATCATAATTATCTACTTTTTTTTTTTTGGAGAGTCAATACTGAGTATTATTATTACGTTGTTGGAAAATCAGAAATAACAACATGACTAATGCCTATTGGAATATGTTCCATCCAGACTAATAAAGGAAAAGAAACAATTGCTCTCTTAGTTAAAGCATGAGCTGCACAATTACTCTGCTGCCTAGTATGAGAGAAAGAAAAAGTTCAAAGCGAACCTACAATATACATCGTGTCTTTGATAATCTCCCCAATGGATGAATTAGCCCCATCCACTGACCTTAAAGCCCTCCAAACCACCTCAGAATCATCTTCAAATTCATAACCACTTAAGCCCAATTCCACTGCAAATCTTGCTGCTCTTCTTGCAACTAGTGCTTCCAGTACCTCCACAGAGCCTGGATAAGGAATTTTCTTAGCTAAGGCAGCAATCACGAGCCCTTTAACATCTCTAATTATAACCCCTATCCCTACTTCCTCCAACTCGGCAAAGACTGCACCATCATAATTTGTTTTGTACATTCCATCCCTTAGAGGTCGCCATTTCGTACTTCCCTTAGGTTGTTGCACTTTTGTCTTCTGGAAATTTTCTTGAAAGTCCGAAAGGTACACTCTAGCTACTTCAAGAATATTTTTCACTCGGCAAGCCTCTCTTATTCAATCTCAACTTGTTTCTTTGGTTCCAAATGAACCAAGCCACCACCCCAAATAGCTCCAAACTCTTTACTCACTGTCCCACCAAGTTAATTAGTTCTTACATGTCCTAAATGTAAGGGTACTTTGTTCGAACCCAGCTGAAACAAGGGGCCCAAATGTTGTAAAGTGTCTCGCAACTCCAAATAGCTTGAAGCGTTGTTTCCTGGTCTAAGAGGCAGGCACTGCATTTCGCTTCGTCAATAATTTTCCTTTTCTTTAGGTTAACCTTAGTGGATAGAGCACTGAAGCAAACTTTCCAGAGAAATAATTTGATTTGTTTTGGAACATGGAGCTTCCAAATACATTTCTAGAAAGCTGATTGGTGCGAAGAGTCCAAGCTTGATGCAACGCTAGAATTGGCTTCCTGACACAACTTCTGGTACCTTGCCTTCACCATATACTCCCCATTATGGCTGTCTGGCCAAATGAAGTGGTCTCTCTGGTCTGTCCAGCACAATGGTATTGCTTTGATTCGGTTTGCCTCAAAGCTCAAAAAATGCTAGTGTAACAGATTAATGTTCCAAGTACAGGTGTATGGGTTTATAAGTGCAGCAACCTGAGCACCTTCTAATGCTGGTACATATGGAGAAACAACCCTGGTAAACTCCTTCCCTAGCAACCAATTGTCCCTATATATATCTATACTCTTTCCATCTCCTATTCTCCACCTCATACCCATCAAAATCACCTTCCTTGACTTAAGAATAATATGCTAAGCATAAGAACCATTGGCTGCTGAGGCTTCAAAAAGGGACCCCATAGGAAAGTATTTCGCTTTAAAGGCCTGATAAAAAAGAGAGGATTGGTCCTTCAATAGTCTCCATACTTGTTTTGCCAACATTGTATCATTGAATTTTTCCAAGTCCTTGAAACCCAACCCACCTTTTGATTTAAGCTGACAAAGAACCTCCCATTTTTTCCAATGAATTTTTCGCTGCTCACCCTTTTGCCCCCAAAAGAATTTGTGGATTAAAGCCTCAATTTCATGACAAAGACCCACCGGTAATTTGAAACAACTCATTGCAAATGTAGGAATTGCTTGCACCACCGCTTTGTGTCAAGTGAGTTAATGAGTACAAAATACTAAGAATTTAATATTAATAACTATAAGTTTTTTTTTTTTTTTTTAATTACACTTTACTACTTTAAATTATATCTCATGTTACACTTTGCAACCTAAACTTTTCAAATGCATTTTTTTCCCCCTCAACTATGGCCCTTGTTACACTTTGCACCCCAATGTTAAGTTTGCTGTTAACTTAGATGGAAAAATATGACACCACGTGAAAAGACCTAATTGCCCTTCTTCTCAATACTATAAAAACAAAAGATAAATTATACTTTACCACCCCAAACTATATTCCTTATTACACTTTGCATCATAAACTATACTCCTTAACAGCAAACTTAACAGCAGGGTGTAAAGTGTAACAGAGGTCATAATTTAGGGTGCAAAACGTGCATTCGAAAAATTTATGGTACAAAGGGTAACATGATGTATAGTTTAAAGTGGTAAAGTGTGATTTTTCACACAAAAAAAAAAAAAAAAAATCACATATATTCAATAAAAATCACCACACAACATAGATCATCACACGTTCTATCTTGTTAAAAATTAGAGAAAGAAATTTATCAAAAGTAGTATTAAATTTAGGTAAGAATTTTAAATGTGACTAATTACGTTTACTATTTAAAAAAAATAATTTGACTAACTATTTATATTTTTATGATAAAAATTGTGTTTACTTTTAAATGTATCCATATGTATTCATTTGTTATGTGCTTTTCAAAAAAAAAAATTGACTAATTATTTATATTTTTATAATAAAATTTGTGTTTAATTTTAAACGCACTTATGCATTTGCATGAGTTACATGCTAGTTGATTATAATGGGAAAAAAATTAAATGCAAAACTTATAAAACTAAAACCACACATCTACTTTATTATATATATATATATATATATATATTAGCTGAGTTTAAATTTTATTTATCCACCTGATCAAGATAAGCTCAAAACATATCCAGGAACGATAAGGATGAGGAAATATCTGAGGGAAAGGCTGCTGCCACCGTATTCAATGCACTGCAACAGCTTTTCTGGCCGCATTTATGTGGAGAAGACCTCTGAACAGTGCTCCATAACCTACCGCCACTCACACAGAGATGAAAAGAAGCTGCCTGATGTGACAGGTACTTGAGCAAATCCATGGATGGGGAGCACGTGGACGGTAGAGATAAGGGTGAGAGTGACTATATAATAGAGGGAGAGGGTTTGTTACAAACCATGGAATGTATAGAAACTGATCAATGAATAGTAAAAAGAGTAATAATCCTTTGTTGTGAATCTCTTGTCAACTCTAGTTCTTCAACCCATACTCTACAAATTAATTGTCTTTGGGTTTACGTAAAGAAATTGAACCCTACATTAGGTAATTATGATATTTTGTAAATTTTTTTTTATACGTAGATAATGTTGGAAAAACACATGGAAAATACAATTTTGTATCTCATACAAAAACACGCAACAAAATATGAATGGATCTACTTTATTCATGTGAGATAGCATGTAACATCTAAGTTTTGAAAATAAAGAATGAGAGAGCGTAAATTAATGCAGTGAAATTCAAAACAAATGAAGATTGGACTTGAGATGTCTTTTAATCTTCACTCCAATTCACAATGTGCCCAAGATGTGTGGTCTCTCAATTAGTTCTATATGTGATCTTTTTAAGAGAATAACCAAAGTGTCTCTATTATTGAAGGACTCTTATTGTTCCTCCTTTTTAATCGCACATATATTTTTGCACTTGGCAGTTACATTTATTTAATAACTTCTATTAAATAATAACTAATTACATAATTGGGTTAGCCTTTTGGGCTAGTTCAAATAGGCTTTAGTGTGTGGTTTGGAGTGGGACCAAAAGGGATAAATAAATCTCTAGCTCTAATGGCCTTTGGACTTATAAGTCAACTCTTGACAAGCTCAAAATTATTATTAATTATATTTGATATCATTATATAAATATAATTGCACACTAGATCTTATTAATAAATTATATCCCAAGACTTTATTAAACATTTAACCCATTCATAAAAATATTCGTAGTAATACAAAGTCATATTATGTAACTGTTACTTTAAAGATTACTACATCTTGTTCATTGAGTACCCAGTTTAATCGTTTAAGTTATTCATATATATTTTATGAAATTATATTTCATAAAATATAAACTTTAGTAACTCTTTACTAAAATAGTTAGGTCTAACACTCTGAATAACTAAACTCATTAACCTTATCTCAATGAGATATTTTATATCTCTATAAAGAGATTATGATTTCATTTTGAGAATATGTGTTCCTTCAACATTACGTGTGGTTGTCCAACATACTGAGATTTTGACCGTTTGTCTAGATCTCACTCCTAATATATTAAATCAACATACATTTCACGATTGGTTTCACTATTCCCTCAGGATTGAAAGTTAATGTAAATGAGAAATCGTGAGATTTATTATTCGTTTGACAGTTGTTGATAGAATAATAAATCTCACAATGGTCCAGTTCAATATGTTTTATACACTTAAAACATATTAAAATATCAACTAGAAGTCTCCACTTCCATGATCAAGACAAAATCATCTTAATTGATACATTATAGTCTTCGTAAATGAAATGCCCAATTTCATCACCAACTACGAACTAAGATTTTGAGTTTACAAATAACTTGTGATTTATATCTTCTGTGACTAAATCACATACTATACATCTCAAGGACTATATGATAATATCCAAACATTTATGTTGCCATTATTTTAGATAATAATAAAATAAGTTTATTACATAGAACATAATGTCATACATGGCATACAATAGGATTTTAGGACACTAATCCTAACATATAGTGGGAGAGGGGGAATTGAGATTTGAATCACAAATATGAAGCACCATTGTGATATCACTTAACCCCATGTCTTGGAATGACTGTTCTAACCTCCATTAATCCTTGCCCTTCACAAGCACTTCGAAATGCATTGTTATATGTATATGATAAAAATTGTATAGTAAAAAGGGAAATGAACTAATAACTTTTTTAATTGTGAAATGGTTTGTACAATTATTCTAGAAAGATAAAAAATAGTAGGAAATTGCAGTACAATTTTCTCCCCGGTCCTTATCTATATACACCATAAGTAAGGTTGTGCAAAAAATATGCTTGACCCGCTAACACACCCAACTTGTGCAGGTTAGTGGAAGGTAGGTTTTTTGCTTATTAAAATGGTGGGTTAGCTTGATATGCGAGTTGAATTTTTAAAACCCGTCAAGCTTAACATACATGAAAAATATTTTACCATATTAAAAAGCTTAAGGTGTCAATTTTTTTTGTGGGTATTTGTTTTTTTCTTATATTTTTATTTGATAGAAAACAAATAACTATTTGAAAGAATACCCATTAAAAAGATCCACTAAAAATTCCTATTTCATAACCTAATTAAAGAAGTTCCAATGTAAGCAAGCATATCTTATTAACTCTCACAACTCCACCCAACCTATTGAGCATAAAGTCATAAACCACTCATATTTTCTACTAACCAGGATATTGTAGAGATTGATCAATTAGTGATGGTTTAGAATTTTTTCAACTTGTCAAAGGAGATTTGGTTAAAAATTTAAACCTCAACCTTTCTCCAACTCGATCCATACACAACTCCGCCCAACCCATTGAGCAAAAACCACTTATGTTTTCTACTAACCCGGCAATTGTAAAGATTGGTCAATTGGTGATGGCTTAGAATTTTTTCAACTCGTCAAAGGAGATTTGGTTAAAAATTTAAACCTCAACGTTCCTCCAACCCGAGCCATTCACAAACCCATCCATATAACTTTAGATCTAAATTTTTTAGTTTTACTTTAAATACGGATCTATAAAATAGTCTCTCAATACTTTTGTGACATGGACATGGGTTAGAAACAAAGAATAGTTAACCATAGTTAGTACACCATAGTGAAGATCTTCACTCACGCACCTCATCCCAGTCATTCATCACACCCGTTCGCAAGAAAGAACTAGTAAAATAAATAAATAAAATGAATTTGTTAATACATGCGAACCAGACGGCGTTAAAAGGTTCCGTTAATTCAAATAACGCCGTAACGGGATTCAAACGAGAGACGGACGGAATTGACGGATTATATGAGAGAAGCAACGAGGGCCCTGTGATTGTTGATGGACGGTCAGGATTGGACATTTGAAACGTGACGGAGAGTGAGAGAAACGGGTATAAAAATTGAGTTTTGAAAGACAGAACGAGAGAGAGCCTTTCGATTTTATCAGAACAAGAACAACAAGAAGCTCTGTCTGTGTAGCTTTTTTTCGTTCTCTCTGTGATTTTCTCTCTCTTTTTTCTTTCAATTACTTTCTTAGAAACCAAACACGAAAATTTACGACAGCTACACTATAAAAGCTGAGGATCTGGATTCTGAACCTCGTGAAGAGGGAGAGAGAGGAAGAGAGAGAGAGAGAGGGAGAGATAGAGAGAGAGAGAGAGAGAGAGAGAGAGAGGTTTGTAATTGAGCAGAGAGTTCGATTTTATAACTTTTGCTTTCTAAATAATCTTCGAAATAATAACTCATTTTTGGTGTAAATTTGTGTTTCACAGAGTTCAGAACGTGGTTTCCTTAGCTGATTTCGAAGAAGATTGTGTTAATTTTCATTGAAAACAAGAATTTTAGAGTTAAAGAGGTTTCCAATTCGAAACAGAGTTTGATTTCTTTTTTGCTTTTGTCCGATTTTCTCATCCGAGATAATAACAACATTTGTTTGTGTTCGATTTGTGTTTCGCAGGTTACATTTCGGAGAGATTTGAGCTGTTTTTTAAGGAATCTGAAACTTTTGTTTTGTCATATGAAAAAAAAAATCAAGAGCAGTTATCGATTGGAGAGATTAGATTCTTACATGGAAGTAGAAGATTTACGCTCTGAAATGTCAACATTTTGTTGAAATCTGAGTAATACAGGTGAGAGAAATTAGTATCTAAATTCGAAGATCAAGAAAAATCTCAAGTATTGGATTTTGAATTGAGCTTAGGAATTGAATTCCTTAGCGGCTTTCACTGGCAAATCGGATTTGAAAATTGAACCTCTGTAACCAAACACTAATTTTTTTAGCTGGTTCTTTGTTTTGTGCAGGGTATCGGAAACTGGGTTTCTCAGATAGTGATTCGGTGAGATTTTCAGGTAATGCGTTCAATTCCATGACTTTCTCCGGTAATCGGTGCGCATTTGAGTCAGTTTCTCCGATGAAAATTCCAACTTTTTGTTGTTGTTGTTGTTGTTGATTTTGGTCTGTCTTCCCTTCAATTTTCTTCCAAGAAAATGAAAAGCTCTCCGTTTAAAATTTCACTTCACGGCTTTTTGAATTGTGAAATGCAAATTCTGAGTTCTGACACAACAACCCTCTGTTTGTTTTCCGAGAAATCTGAGCAAAAGAAAACGAAAATTTTTTTTTTCTGAAAAAAAATTTCATATCTTTGAGATCCTCATAATCTTCAAATGATGTTCCATCATACTCAAAACGCAAAATCTCCACCATGATTTTTGTTTCGTAAATCTGGACCGTCCGACGATCTACAATCTCCCTCTCTCTCTCTCCTTTTTTTTTTTTTCCATTTTTTGTGGGTAGCCCCAATTGCCAAATATCCAAAATCCAAACTTTGCTTTGTTGTGCTATGCCTTTTTGGTGCTTCTTATTAATCTTTGCACTTTTAATTACTACTAAACTAGTACAAGTTAACCTTTGGGTTGTATAGAAAGTTAACCTTAGTTACTAATTTAACTATGGATGGGACAGCTGTGTATAAAAATGGATAAAGACTCTGTGACGAGGAACAACACCACCAACAACAACAACAACAACATTAGAGGAGGAGGTGAAGCGACGTCGTCGTTTTTGAGACCAAGTATTGATAGCAGTAGGCAACAGGCAACGACGTCGTCTGATTTCGGGTTCCAGTGGGGGAATCGAAAGCGGCTTAGGTGTATGAAAATCCAGGTCAAGGACAAGGACCACGACTCGACTGGACCGGTTCACAGGACCACAGTTCGCGTGGACCGCCGGGTCGTCCGAGCCGATAAAGACTCGTCGAATAGTCACCCCAGTAATAATGGGTATTTGAATCTGCGTCACAGACCCTCTTCTTCTCCTCCACCGCCACCTCAGCGAATTCTCAGGTACACGCACTTCGATTTAAAATCTCTCTCTTTCTCTCTTATTTTTATGTTATGTAGCGGCGCGTGTGGGACACGCTACGCTGAGTTGTGGAAATTTGGTTGTGTGGTTGGGTTTTTGTGTGGGTTGAGGTGGTTGGCGAAGTGGTTGATTGGGCTGTCTCTGACTTCTAGATAAGTGGCGCGTGGGCCAGCTTCGCGCTTTTTATAGTCGTGGATTGCTTGGTCATATGATTGCTTTTTTAATGATACTAGTAATAAATAGTATGCCACGAGTTCTTAACTTTTTTTTTTTTACCCTGTGTTTTTAAATGTTTTTCTAAACCTTTTTTTGGTTAGTGCGTGATTTTCACTTTTAATTTGCAATTTATAATCAAATCTTTCTAGGATTTATACCGTTGTTGTCTATTCTAAATTTGTGGCTGTTTTTTGTTTTTGTTGTTGTCTTTTTGTCTAAAAACACTGCCTTCATCGTTAGAAAGCTCCTGAACGGAAAAATTAAGGTATAGTTCTTTTTTTAGGTATTATATTTGAGCTTTTCTAAGTTAATTTAACGATGTAGTTTTGGAAGCTATACATAAGGAACTGCATTAGTCAATAAGTGGATAAAGTTTTGCTGCATTAGCAAATAAGTCCCTATGAATTTAAAGGTACAAAGGTAAAAGCCGTACAGTACTCAATTCTTATCAACTCATAATGCGTCTTCTTTTAGAAAACTTTATTGTAATGTGCATTTATGTTGGAGGAAAAAAAAAAACTATGAAAAGATTTAAGATGTATTCTGATGGCACGTGACACTCATACCATTAGGTCACGTGATATTACTATGAAATGAAAGTCATGTTATCTGACCAGTGCTTTGTGACTATGCTGCAATTTCTGAAAATTCATATAGAAAGATATTTTTTTCACCCTTTGATGGGCCTGTTTGGATTGGCAAAAATGGGCGGACATGAATGAAGTGGAATGGTGGGCTCCCACTTTTCCTCTATTTGGGACTTTGTAAAATGCACATTTTAAAGGAAATGAGTGGTTGGATGTGGACCCTCAGATATGCGGGTGCATAAAGCCACAAAGTAGATTCCTCTCATAAAAGAAGTTTGAAATTTTCTTTTCGGCCCTCATATCACCAAAGGATTCAATACTATTGTCAAATACTTAACCATCAAATAAATGAATGGAAAGGATTCAATACTAACTTTTATCTTCCATTCTTTTTTTTTAATTCCATTAATTTGTTTTCTAACTTTTCGTACACATTGTAAGTTGGGTTAAATTGCTATTGTTTGCTTGTCGCTAGTCTTTTGGTTTAGTGGGTTTCAGATAGTTCTAACGGTTGTTTGTTTGTCGCTAGTCTTTTGGTTTTGTGGGTTTCAGATAGTTCTAATGGGTATAGTTTAAATAGTTAAATAAAAAATTTAGAATAAAATTTCTGTCTACACAAAAAATTTGATTATTATCATGTCTAATAATAAAAAATTATTATTAAAAATGCACACTATTGGTTGAAGCTTTAAAAAACATATTTTGTTTAACTTTTACTTTATTTTGTTCATCTACAACTTTTTTTTAAAGCTTTATTTTTTATTTTTTTCAAGTAGAATATACTTTTGTCTTTAGCTCATTCGTGGGACTCACATATGGACCTAATAATTTCTTGTGCCTAATTGGTTTGTGGTGAGTGACCTTATATAGATTTTATATGTGAAATATTAGCTTCAAATGTGTCAGTGTAGTCAAAATGATGAGTTATATAGACTTAAATGCTACATTGAAATTTCACCTTCAATGTTACATTTGGGCTGAATAACCGTACTGCTTATTTTGTCCACTTGGATGGTCAGGAGGGTGAAGATGTATCGTTCAAAGACTTGCTCATTGTAAGTGCATGAGGGGGCCTCTTCCTTTAGGAATTGGGTATGTTTAACAGTTTAAGTTAGGTTTTTCATGTGTGGTAAATTTTGCTTGAGGTCTAGATAAACTGAAAAAAGTGACAATCTGATGCATGAAGAACTTGGAAGAGAAGTTAAGTTGTACTGTTGTATGTTTTTGCTGAAAATTTAGAGATATTTTTATTAGAGTATGATATTTTTTTTGAGAAGATTGTTGCTGACCTGAAATGGCAGTATGTGCTATAGAAGAAATGGTAATACTGAATATGGTCATGATTTGAGTGGTCCAAAATTAAACAAAGATTTATTAATTTATCTTTCCTTCAGCTTCTATCAGCCCCAGCTTTTCAAATCTGGATAAGGTTGAGCTTTAATTGTCACCCGACAATTTCACCTATATTTGTTTTCTTTTTTCTTTTCTCTTTTGGGTATTGATGAAAACTTCGTTCACATGTCCTAGTCATTGTTAGTCTCTTAATCCTTCACAAAATTGATTTTTTTTTCTTCACGTGTTCAACTGGTTTTGCTTGAGCTTATGATGATTTGAGGTGTCTATCATTTTCTTTCTTGTTTTTAAATGACAATTGAGCTTGTATTATTTACCACCTCCTTCCTAACCCAATATGCATATGACTTGGATCCTCAACCATATATTATCTACACGGAAAGAATATATAATTCTCATTCATATATTCCATTAATGATTCTCCTCCCAAACAACTTGTAAGGATCAACTAGTCAACACAGAATGGGGGAGGTACAAGGAGTAAAGTAATGTTCAACTTGCGAAAACATTATCTATGAATATGTAAAAGCGTGAAAAAAAAAAATATATATGTAAAAGCGAAAAGCCATTGAAATTTCCATCTAGCCCGTGACATGTGTAACAACCCTATCAGTCTTCTTCACCACACCTGATCATTCCCCCACTGCATCTGATCCATACGATACCTTCCTGCCCAAACACTCCAACACTAGTGCCTCCTCAAAAAAAAAAAAAAATTCATTTTCTTTTTATGGGTCAAAATTTTTACTGATTTTTATCTACATCTGATAATAATTTTCACAAGTTTAGAAATTTTTACTAATTCCTATTTAGATCAATTACTAACAATTTATCACATTCACTGTCACGTTAACGTAATTTTCTCTATTACTAACAATATGTCGCATCAACGTGGAGNTGTGTTTTTTTCTTATTATATACTCAAAGGATGATGATGAGTTTAAGGGTCTTGTGCTTGGCTGTTTTTGTGAGCAATAGTTTGGTGTTTGTTTTATATAATGATTATTTTTTTTGGAGGGGTTATATAATGATTATTTTAACTTCATTTTAGCATTATTGATACTAGTATGTTGCTTCACAATCTGTCATCACTCATATTTAGCACATTTGTTCTGTTTTATATGTTGGATATTTATATATATAAATATATATATAAATTACTTACCAAACAATAATATTATTTTATGTAACGGTTGATACTCTATTAATATATCCTACGTGTTGCTAACAATATGTCGCATCAACGTGGAGCAGATTACACTTTTCTACAAGGCATACCCCAATTCATAGCCGTCCGATGACATGTCGGATTAGGAATCTGGTCCACCCCACCCCCACATGCCACTCCACTTTTCAACACGTAGCAATATTATTATTAGTTACTAACACACACCCAAAGGCCATTCTCTTAATCCAACGCCTCAAAACCTTCCCATCAAACCAGCTGTTTAAATCTCACACGCACACACTCCCCTCTCAAATATCTTAACTTTTCATTAAAGAAAACGAAATTAACATCTCTCTCTCTCTCTCTCTCTCTCTCTCTCTCTCTCATTCTTAAAAGCAAAAACGCAACAAAAAAGACCCACCCCATTTTGTACGCAAAACACGACGAGATTCTAGCCCTCCCTTCTCACACACCCACTCACCCACCCACCGATCTAGATCACCCACAAAGGTTAATTTTGTAATTTCCTTATAACAACTCCAAAAAAAAGTTTTATTTTTTTACCAAAAAAAATTTTAATTTTTTTTTGGTAAATTTATTGTATGATATATTTCTACCATATGGTATTCATATATTTTTATTATTTTTGGGTTGTATTAGGAACTCTGCTGAGATTACTTCAAGTGCTATGAGGGGAGGCCAAAGCAACGGAGGAGTTGTGAGGGGAATTGTTGCCTCACCGGACAGAGGGGGTGCGCACGATAAGAAAGTGACACACACCAATCACAATAGCCACCACCACCCCCATCACCATCACCAGAATGAGAATAATATCAATAATCATAATAAGTCAGCGGCTGCTTCGTCCGAGACAGCGCACGATAGCAAGAAAGGTGGTGGCTCGTCCTCTGGGGGTAGCGGTGACGCTGGTGTAGCAGGTGCAGGAAGTGTTGTGTGGCCTCCAAAGTTCGTCATTGCTTTGACCAACAAAGAGAAAGAAGAGGATTTCATGGCTATTAAAGGCTCTAAGCTCCCCCAGAGACCCAAAAAGCGTGCCAAGTTCATCCAGCGCACCCTCAATGTAAGTCTTTTTCTTTTTCTCTTCTAAAATTTTATTTTATGTATTTCAAAAAAAAAAAATTTGAAAGTTCAATTTGAATTTTATTTTATGTATTTCAAAAAAAAAAAAAATTTGAAAGTTCAATTTGTCAGGGGTAGTGGTTTATTGAAACAGTCCAATTAGCCACTTAGGAAAAAAAATAAAATTAAGCTGAGAAAAAGTGTTTAACAAATAATTTGATTATTGTTCTCATCAAAAAAATAATAATAATAAATAATAATTTGATTATTGTAAACTTAAAATATAAGGGTTTTTTTTAAAATAAAAATTATGCTTTGACTAGCTTTAAAAAATAAGGTGATAGATAGGAAGGAAAAAAAAACTCTACCAAACATGAGGCTGAAAGTTGCAAGCCACCTTTTTTATTATGTTGGTTTTGGGAATAGGACACGGTTTTTGAGGAGTTAGTTTTGATGTTTTATTCATCAAGGATAGACCTATTTTACCGAGTTTAATAATTTTTTTTTAGCTCATCCGGCATTTTCCATGTCCTGGTATTTTCAATTTAGAAAAACAGTAAAACAAATTTTTTTGGTAAAAAATATCAGAAAACGAAACGGTCCAAGTCTACGCAAGTTAAGTAATAGTGGAGTAAAAATAGGATATCCGTGACAGTTTTAGTTTCTATGGGTGGAACTAGAAAATGTTTGGAATGTAAATTTAAATACATGCTTTTAATTTTTAAATAACATTATATATATTTTTAGACACACATTTAAAAAAAAATTAAAAACTATTATTTAAATACATGTACCAAATGTATTTTTTTTTTAAGTACTATTTTTGTAACAAATCATAGATGGTAAGTAGTTTTATAATAAATTATAAATAAGTTGTTATTGGTTCTAATATAAACTTAGTATTGAAGATACGTTTTTATTCACTAATAATCACAAGCAAGACCTGCCATTTAAAATTTAAATTTGTTGATGCTTAGAAATCTTGTGAATGTCACTTCTTTTTTTTTTTTTTCCTTTGGGTGAATAGAGTATTTGTAATTTTAAATCCGTGTCCGTGAAAATTTCTAGGGGTAGCTGGACCGTACAGATAGAATTGTTTTATTTGTTAGTACTAAACTACTAGTATTGTAGGTTTTTTTTTTTTTTTTTTTAAATTTTGGATCTGCTTCGCTTTTGTTGTTCTCTGATGAGAAAGCTGGGGAAAAGGTGAACACGCGTCAGTCAAGGCGTGGATGTGTACCTAACAGTGACCTAATGTTTGTTACCGCTTTGAGTGAATGAGTAGAACCGAACCGGGTGCTTCGGAATCATGCTAATTTGAGCTTTACTATATGAGGAATATTTTAATAGTATTCACATCTACTTTTTCTTTTTCTTTTTCTTTTTCTTTTTAAAAAAAAAATTTAAGAAAGAATTTTTTTGAGAATCAATTTAAGAAAGATTAGAATTGATAAAGATATGTATCAGCACACACGTGAGATTAAAACGGATAATTTGATTGAGATGATTAATTTCACGAGAAAAGAAATTGTTTTATACTGTATTTACAAATTTAAAGTTGTTTATGTCAAATGGCATTACTTGTATTTTTGATTTAGTAAGAAAAATAATTCTTTAATCTTTACCATGAAAAGAAATTATTATTATTATTATTATTTTGGGATAGGATGATACGAATCTTATTAAAAGAAATGGTAAAAATATTATTTCCTCGTCAGGAAATGGATGGGTTAAAAAAAGGTTTTAAAACACGGGTTAAGTTTTTTGAAAAAAAAAAAAAAAAAAACATGGGTTAAGCTTATTTTATAGTGCTACTTATTGGCACTCTTGATTTTTTTTTTTTTTCCTTTGGGTGAATAGAGTATTTGTAATTTTAAATCCGTGTCCGTGAAAATTTCTAGGGGTAGCTGGACCGTACAGATAGAATTGTTTTATTTGTTAGTACTAAACTACTAGTATTGTAGGTTTTTTTTTTTTTTTAAAGTTTGGATCTGCTTCGCTTTTGTTGTTCTCTGATGAGAAAGCTGGGGGAAAAGGTGAACACGCGTCAGTCAAGGCGTGGATGTGTACCGAACAGTGACCCAATGTTTGTTACCGCTTTGAGTGAATGAGTAGGACCGAACCGGGTGCTTCGGAATCATGCTAATTTGAGCTTTACTATATGAGGAATATTTTAATAGTATTCACATCTACTTTTTCTTTTTCTTTTTCTTTTTCTTTTTAAAAAACAAAATTTAAGAAAGAATTTTTTTTGAGAATCAATTTAAGAAAGATTAGAATTGATAAAGATATGTATCAGCACACACGTGAGATTAAAACGGATAATTTGATTGAGATGATTAATTTCACGAGAAAAGAAATTGTTTTATACTGTATTTACTAATTTAAAGTTGTTTATGTCAAATGGCATTACTTGTATTTTTGATTTAGTAAGAAAAATAATTCTTTAATCTTTACCATGAAAAGAAATTATTATTATTATTATTATTATTATTTTGGGATAGGATGATACGAATCTTATTAAAAGAAATGGTAAAAATATTATTTCCTCGTCAGGAAATGGATGGGTTAATTAAAGGTTTTAAAACACGGGTTAAGTTCTTAAAAAAAAAATAAAATAAAAAAACATGGGTTAAGCTTATTTTATAGTGCTACTTATTGGCACTCTTGTCTTGTCATGGACATTTTGGTTCATTCCACCTCAATCTATGGGCCAATCGGAGTAAACATAGCCTTTGATCTGAATAAAGATTTGTTATTTTGTGTGTAAGTTATGTGGAGAGGCAGACTAAGCAAATCATGGATTCTGAATGAATTGTGATTGCTTGAGACGAACGGCTATTGCTTTACCTTGTCGGATCTAACATGAGGCTTAGTGGGCCCATTGCCAAAATTCCCCACTAGGGCCACCACAAAGTTTATACTAGGCCGACTAAACTCCAAATAGTATGTTACTATTTTGGTGCGATGTCATATCGTGAAATAGTCAATAATATCATTTTCCTAGACAAAAATGATTGTGAAATATGTAATGGATGGTGTCTAAAATTATAAATCTTGTAACGATAATAGAGTGTTTAGGAATACAAAAGGCACCCTATAATTGTGAGAGGCACCTACACGTGTCAGTTATTGTAATTTAATAACCGGTTTGAAATCCGGATAGGAGAAGATGGTGGAGCCTATTGAAATTGACGGTTCATGCTATACAAGGTGCACGGCTCAGCACTATTCAGTGGAGGGGTGGGGGGGACAGCACTATTCAGTTTTTTTTTGGGGCGGGGGGGGGGGGTAGAAACTATGGTTATTGGGTCAAGGACTGGCCCACTTGTGGCCCAAAATAAAATGTCTGTCGACATAAAGGTCATTGAGTGAACAGTTATTTGAGCCCCTTTTGACAGTAAAATACTAAAATCTCCTTTGGTTAAGGGTATTTTCGGCATTCTAACAGCTTTTTGATTATTGTGGAAGTTGCGTACTGTTTTCCAGCTTTGGACCATACTGGCCAGTGGACAAAGCGCAAAAGGCACATGATGGCCACTATGTACATGCACTTAAGCATGGCAAGAAGGTAGGGTGAGATTGGATCATGTGATTTGTTCCCGTCCTCTCTTCGGGTGGGTGGAGTTAGGATGGGGTGGAGGTATTTTGTCATCCGACATGAGGTGGTTTCAATACTAATAAGATAGAGTTGTGAGAAAAGAGGATGAGTTGCATTTAAGAGTGTTGAGATAGAGAGAAAAATGTTTTGGGATGGTAATAGAATATATATTAAAAATTAAATTATAAACAGGATGTGTATAAAAAAGATTCAATTATGTGTATATATATATATACACACACACTCAGGGTGAGGTGAGGCAGGCAAAACATCTCCGAGAGGATGTGTGGTATTTTTCCCATGCCCAACTCTTAGTTCAATTTAGTTTTTACTTCTTAGGAAGCATTTTACTTTGCCAGCCAAATTTTATATAAAAGCAATATACAGGGTGAATAGAGAAATTATATTCAAGCAATCATATTTAGGATGTTTCTTAGAATGCTATTAATACAATTTCTGATTAAAAAATTACAAAAAAAATTATTAATTTAATTATGAGGGTGCCTTGTGTGAAAAATTTCCATTCAAACTGGTAGTCCAAAGTGTGGGGAAGAAGTCATTTGCCCCCTTTGTTTTTTTAACGATTGGGTATAAGAAATTGATCTGCTTCTGACTTTGTTTTCTTTGCTGTAATTTATTCCACAGCTGGTGAGCCCAGGAGCATGGTTGTGCGATCTGACCCTGGAACGATACGAGGTCAGGGAGAAGAAGATATCCAAGAAGGTACACTTCGCTCTTTCTAACTTAAAATTTTTTTTCTTCCCTTTGTCTTTATAGTGCGGACTGCCTGCCTTATGCAGCCAAAATTAATATAAACTTCTAATGGTAGAGTATATTTCTTATCTTTATTGCAACAAATATAAACTTTTGAAGCAAAAACCACAAATGTGGGCTGGGGTAGCTCTGTTTAATGTATCGTGGTCTATATCTCTGGTCTCTATACAGGTTTATTTAGTGAAAATGTTAAATCTAGTGCACGAAGTTCCCTTTTCTTTTTTTTTCTTTTTTTTTTTGAGAAGCGAGTGCTTAAGTTATTTGTATCTATTGCAGAGACCAAGAGGGTTAAAGGCGATGGGCAACATGGAATCTGACTCTGAGTAGAAGACAACCCTTTGGATAGTGAAAATTTTAGGATTGCAAGAAAATATAGTGCTCAATGATGACGAGGAAGATGTGAGAAATGTTAGAACTGTGTTGATCATCATCACATTTCCCTTATCGAAAGAATGAAAAGATAAATATTCAGTTATTTGTTTCTTTTATCTGTAGCCTTTTTCTTTTTCCTTTTTTCTTTTTTTGAATCTATTTCTTAATTTGTTAAGTCGCTCCAAGATAAAGGTGGAACACTGCTCAGCTTAGGCTTATATGCCCTAGATCTTGAAGGCAACATTTCATCATTCAAAAAACCTAAGCCCGGTTAGTAAGTTTAATGTCTGAATGTAAAAACCAAACCTGACTTTTCATCATCCATAGTCTGCTCGTCTTGGTCATAATGTTTACATCTAAAGGGGAAGACATATTTCGCATACTTATGTTGAGAAATGCAGATAGGGCCTTCTCCAAACAAAAGCTAGAGCTTTTGGTTGAACTTGGCGATCATAGCTCAACATTTCTATGGACTTGTCAAATTTAAGAGAAGTTTATAGCCATTTCTGTTTAAGATGTATCCCAGTGCTTGTTCTTTCTGCTATACTCAACGACCAACTTTTTCATTGGAAGATTAATACATTGCGCACCTGCTTCTGAGGATGATTTAAAGACCTCTATGTTGTATCTAATAGTGGAAAGGCTTTAGGCCCCTGATGGCTCTCTTTCGTTCTAAACATGCCTAGGATGAATGTTGGGAGTAAGAGCAACGTAACTTTCATATGAACCAGTAACTAAAATCACTTTTATTTGCAATTAAAAAATGTCACCATGGTGGTCATGAAATATTTGGTGGAAATTAAACTGTGTTAAAGCATCAGTTTCAAAAGTATCTACAACTAAGGCCATTTATTAGCAACAATAATCACATTTCATCTTAAATGTTTTTTTTTTTTTAATGACTAGATAGGGGGCAAAGGCTGGAATTCAAGTCTTCAGGACGGAGATTCATACACATATACACTTAGATTATGTTATAGTATAATTTATATCTTGTAAAAAAAATAAAAAAAAATTAAAAAAAAAAAACTTAAAAGTATCAAAATCAAAATGACCTTAAATGATAAGGGTGTAAATTCTAATTTAATATTTGTATTATGAAACCACCTATTGTTGTGAAAAGTTTATTTGTAAATCTAGAATGACGTGGTTAGATAATCAAGTCCTCCTTAGATTAAGGAAAGTTGCTCCAAAGAAGTTAATGCCACGTTCAACACTCTTGTACCCAATGTTCGTAATCCTCCATGTATAGCAGAGTCTAGAATCCAGATCAATTTCTTGTTGGAAGTTGGAACACTATTTAAATTTTAAATTGCATGTTTCTAATCATAAAATAACAGGCTTAAGCTTTAAAAGTTTGTTGTTTGAATGATTTCACTACCTCAACTTAATCAACTTTCATTTTTTGAAGAAGTATAGATGAAAATGTGTTGTCTGCATAAGGCTTCGAGGTTAAAAATTAGTTCAGGTTTTGTATCACTTTGCTCGAATACTTAGCACTTATTAATAGTAGGTTAGAGGCTTTTTTGACGGTAGGAAAAACCTGAGGAAGAGTGATCTATTATTGCGTTCATGTTAATTATTGTTAGAAAGGTGTTTTCACACATGTTTTGTGGATGCCTAAAGGATTTTTTGTTTTTGTTTGGGATTCCCATTAAACATAAGTTTATAAATGGAGACATTTTGTGTGCCTTTAAATTAGTATGGAAAATTAAAATTATTTTACTATTTAGTTTATTTTTGTTACTATTCATAAATTCTACTGCACTTTTGTTACTATTTATGGGCCCTACTGTACTATTTCAACTAACTTTTACCTTTATCTACAGTACTTTCTCAGTAATAAGTTTTCAGTTTCAGCAAAATAAGCGGTATCCAAACACACTTTATATATATATATATATATATATATATATTTTTTTTTAAGTGTTTTTTATTTTTGTGAAAAACACAAAAAATAGAGATTTGCAATTGTTTATCCATTTAAAAAAAATTATATTTTCGGTAGAAGATTGTGGAATGTCACTCCCAACAATTATATGATTAGAAGAAAAATTGTCAGTTTGCATGTCAAGCTTAATTGGGAAAGTGATCAAAGACAGGGTTGAAGTTTTCAATTCTTAAGCAAGGTTGAACAACCACCGGATACCATAATTGGTGCAATATATAGAATTGTTCTTAACGACGTGACATGTAGAATGATGACTTGTAGGAGGACTAAGAATTTTGTCTAGAATGTAGAATGATGACTCGTATAAGGATTAAGAACTTTGTCTAGAATGGACAAGATAAGTATGGGAGAAGTTTCCCACATATTTGCAAACAGTAAAGATATAACTTTAAACTTGTACTAGCCATTAGGCTGGTCACATGCGTAAAAAGATGAGGCTTTTTTTTTTTTTGTCTAGTGTCATATTTTTTTTTTTTTTTTAATTTTGAATAAGTTTGTTTTGAAAACATGTATTAGTAGGAGTGTCATATTTTGTAGGCATTTTAAGTGGAGTTTAAGATATATTTTGAGAAATGATATGTTCACAACATTTTTACAACAAATCTTAAGTGATAGGTTGTTACTAGTTGTTATTGTTGGAGCAAAAAAGTAATCTTAGTATTAAGTTCAAATTTAAACTAATAACAACTAACCACCTATGATTTGTTGTTAAAATGTTATAAAATTATTGTGGACGTAGCAACTTTCACATATTTTTATCAGGTTGTCTTCAAGTTTTTCTTATGTAAGGTTCAAGGGTAATTTTGAACTATATAAAAGTCCAGTCTAAAAAGAAGAATCTACTTATAAGTATAAATAACTATTTATCTACAACACCTAATAGGCTAAGGGTCCGTTTGTTTTGGTGGTAAATGATTTCAGGAAATCATTTACCACTTGACCCCATTGTTTTGAAGCCAAGGAAAATAAAATTTTTCAAAAAATAGGTTTTAGTTGACCATTATTTACTCCTTTGACCCGAAAATGGTTTTACACTCTCATTTTCACTTCAAACCATTTTCGAGTCACGCACAAAAGAGAGAGCTAGAGAAACTTCGAAGAGATCCAGAGCTCACCTCACCGAGACCACGCTGAGAAAGAATAGACCACACTGAGAAACCCAGAACTCACCTCGCCGAGAAACACCGTTCCACCACTCAACGGTGCCTCCGATCCAGCCACCACACCGAGAAACCCAGAGCTCACCTCGCCACGGAAACACTATTCTAACCACTCAACCGTGCCTCCGATCCAGCCACCACACCGAGAAACCCAGAGAGCTCAGCCTTCGCATCGTGCCTCCGATCCAGCCACCACACCGATCCAGCTCACTCCGGGTCACGCCGAGCTCAGCCACCACACCGATCCAGCACAAACGCACACCCACGATGAGTTTTCCTTCTCCGGTTCACCGTGCCTCCAATCCACATCCCGATCTGATCGCATTATATATACATATATATTTATTTATATAAATATTTACTGCTTTTATTTAATTTTTTTTAATTATCCATTTTTTAATTAAACTGTGTATTATTGATGATTGGGTTTAGGGTGATCAATGTTTTTGCTGTGCTATTGGTGAGAATTTGGCTAGTTGGGTATGAAACTGTGTATGAAATTTTGGAGCTTGAAATTTTGCTATGCTTCATTTAAACTCTATATGAAATTTTGAAGCTTGACCCATTCTGGTTTTTGCTGTGAGTTTTTTTAGAATTTGGCTAGTTGGGTTATGTGCAGAACTTTTACTGATGATAGTGTGCTGACTGATTTGTCTAATTAGCTGAAAGAAATAGCTGTGGCTCTGAAAGAAATCAACCGAGGCTCGGTGGATTACACAACTCTTTACAATGAGGTCATGGCTATGATGGCGGATGGGTATAGCGAAGACATGCTTGCAACTGTGTTTGATCACCTTTGTGAAAATGAGAAGGCAACACGAGAATTTCTAGCCAAGAATGCTAGGTTGAGAAAGCTATGGTTGGATGGTTTTTGTTCGCACAACTTTGACTTGTCTGTTTCATGTTGATTGTGGCGGTAGCTTTAGGAATTAACTGTTGTTGTAGTACTAGTATTGACCTGCTATTTGTATTAAATATGTAGTCTTTTGTATTATTGGGATGATACAATAGCCCAAATTATATATTCGTACTGTTCAAATATCACGAGTATGTATCATTTTTGTACACCATGGAGGTGTAATGCCACCTGAAACGATTGATGTGGCTGTTTTTATATAAATATTATGGGTATATTTCAATGATTATTTTTGATGTTAAAGTGAATGATTATTTTTGTACTGTTACAGATATGTCTAGGCAATGCAGGTATTTGAATTTGAATGATTATTTTTGATGTTGAAGTGGATGATTAGTTTTGTACTGTTACAAATTTGTCTAGGTAATGCAGGTGTAGGAATTTGTAAGGCATTTCATATTTTCCGTAAAATGATCCACAAAAAAAAAACATGGGAATTGAGTTTCCATAAAAAAAGTCTTACATTTTTCGTAAAATATTTGACCGAATCAAACATGAGAATTGATTTTCCGGAAAATAGAAAGCATTTTCCGTAAAATGTTTGAACGAACGAAACACCAGAATTGATTTTCCATAAAACGAATTCCAAGACAGCCAAACAACCTAAGAGCATTTTCCTTTTCCGAAAAATATTTTACGCGAATCAAACGGACCCTAATATAACAACTTTTATTTTATTCTTTCATGACAGCTAAACGTAAGTGTATAATAGTTGTGATCCCTTTCTTAGCTTGTAAGTATTCATCTAAGACATTTAATGCATTACATGACTCTTTAGTTTTTATAGTCTTGCATCTCACTTTTGCTATATAAAGAGGTGTCATTATTTGTAAAAGAGGCCACAAATAACAAATACAACTTTCTTACTGCATTTATAGTTTATCTTTCAAATGATCTTTTGTGTTAGAGCGTATGTTGAGTTCTTTTCATGTTTTTGATAGGAGATAAAGTTTTATTTTGCCTTTTATTGTGCAAATATTTTCTACTGGTGTACTGTTTGTGTTAAAGTACAAATTTGGGGTTTTCAGGCATGTACTTCCCATTTGGTTAAATAAAATACAAATTTATGGGAAAAAGAAATATCAATAGTTTCACCCAAACCAAAGGATTGGGTTCTTAATCCTAGCATGATCTCTTGAAGACCACCTTGTAAAAACTCATCTTATAAGATGAGTTTTAAATCTTAAAACGGAATTCCAACTGAACCAAACCATTTGACCCTAACAAACCTTCTCTAAATCTCACATGATTTGCTATGAGAGGGTAGCTATATATCCCCTATAAAAATTTAAAAAAAAAAAATACTAAAATTGTCAACCTCTTGTGCCAAGTTATTTCAAATATGAAGTAATTAAAAAATGTGTTCCCATTTCAAAGTTGGGGGGGTTGATTACTTGTTTGATGTCAGTGAAATAACGCTTGGTTAATAATAGCTGTATTAAGTTATTAACCAATCCACGAACTGGAGCCCACAATAACCAAGAATTAGGTAAGCAATAAACGCAATCAATTATCAAACTCAACCAAATTAACCCAGCTTTCATGATCAGTAATCAGTCCTCTGTCAAAGCAAGGAAAAAAAATTGAGTTAAATTTTTAAGTCATTTCAATTGTAGCAGAAAGCGAGTTTGCATCTTTTACCATTACAATTGTACAAAACAAAAGCAAAAAGGAAGGTGAGAAGAACAGTACTGGTAAACAAAATTAGAGGGGGGACATCGGATTAGCCAACACATTATTTTCACCCATTCCAGAACTTTGGCATAGGAATTTTCAATACGAATCAACAGATATTCTAGCCTTATTAATCTCATAGGTGTCAGTGTGGAATTATTTTTATAGTTCTTAAAGGTGTGCTTCCACACCACTACCACTCATGTTATGGATCCATTGTGGATTCCAACACATACATAGTAATACCGTGACACAAATTTGGTACATCATAAAATACACAATTTGGTACGTCATAAAATTCTTTCAAATCATATATAAAAGTGAACTACTCCAATATCAAATAATTTATTCTCTTATGAAAATTATTATAAATAAAATTCTCTATAGCATTATTTTTAAAAGAATAATGCAACAACTATAATATTATGTTATATACCACTCCCCCAAAAGAATCACACTCCAACCGTAGGAAGTGCGCACCAATGCATTATTCTCCTGCACCCCACCAACCACATGGTTGATGCATTTTTACGGTTGAACTATTTCGGTACAGAGAGTACTTTCCTTCAAAGCTATTTACTTAAATATTATGAAAACGATTTTTTTTTTTTTTTTTTTTGCATACTTCTCATTAACATTAGTTTGATTATGAGCAATCTTGGTCCATCACTGCACCACTTTGATTATGTGCCTAATTGCCTCTCACATTGCATACATAAACAACTATGAATAAAAATAAATTTTTTTTTAAAATCTTTATTCAGATTTATCGCTTAGTACATAGGGTGACAGTGACACACCTAGCGAAATTACTTGTGCCATTATGTGTTTCAGTTTTTGTTGCAGTTTTAATTATCCCTTGTCCTACTCTCTCGATAAAGTCAAAAATCGTTTCGAATTCACAAGGCAGAACACGTGATTCTCTTGAATGATTGGTGATAGGTTAAGGAAGGGCAAATTTGTACATAAGCGTAAAGACAATTAACTTACGAACTAAGAAATTTGATCAAACCAACAAAGAGGACCCAAGAGTGACAAGTGTTGATTTTGGTTTGAAATTATTCTCAAACATAAATTCCATCACTATCTGGTCCAAAACGAAAGTGATGGGAACCCAATACCACGCTCCCAAACACAATATTCAAAATTCCATGCTTTCATTATTCAAATCAGGAAGGCAAAATTAACCACCCCACTCATCATTTTTTTTTTTTTTTTTAATTTAAGAAAATTACACGCTAAGAATTTACACGCTAACAATTGCTGCAAGCAAGTTTGTTAGTTTCAAATCCCAACTTTAAAAAAAAATTGGCAATCCATTAAAATTTTGAAGGTTTAAATTGGTACACAATTTAAAATTTTACAGTTCGATAAACTAAGGATACCATAAAATTTAAATTGAAGCCATCACTATAAGATGAGATTTCAATTTACCAATTACTTCATGTATTAAAAAAAAACGTATATTTGATATTTACTTCATTACAGGTTTCAAAGGTAAATTTCAAAAAATAATACATTTGATATTAGAACCACAAATCCAGACACAATTTCCTCCATCCAAAACGTTTATTAGTTTTCAAAATAATTAATTATTCACTGATTAAACATAACTATAATTAAGCTAAAAATAGAATAAACCGTTTGCACTTTTAACCGCAAGAGTGAAAAAATAGGAACCGCATAATTAACAGAACGAGAAAAACACAAACACAAAGAAAATCTCAGATCTAAAATAAGAAAGAAGAAGAATAATCAATTATTTACTACAAATGATAACATAGAGTAATAATCGTCTCAAACCATAGCCAAAATAAAATCCATCACCACGCATTATGTATTTTCTACCGTCTGTGCACCACTACCAAACTCTCTCACCTACATAAATATCATATCACTAAAACATACCAAACTGAACATATAAGCAGAAAAAGCCATACGACGACTCAACATCGCGACCAATGAAGCGAATGACACGTCACGATCGCGATCGCGAGCACGAGCACGACCGAACGAACGAACACCTCAGATCCTGAGAGACGATCCGAAGACGAGAGCAGCAACGGCGGCGAAGAGAGCGGAGGCGACGGATGGAGCGATGGCGGCGGCAGGGGAGGTTGGGCTGGGCGCTGGAGCCTCGACTTGAGCGTGGGCAGCTCCGATGAGAGAGAGAGCTGTGAAGAGGAGAGCCATGAGAGCCATCAACGAAGCCTTATAGAGAGCCATTGATGAATGAGCGAACGAGAGAAAATCACTGTTTAGGGTTTTGAGTTTTTGAGAGAGATAGAGAGAGAGCGAGATAGCGTTTGGGTTTGTTTATGTGTGTGGAGATGAGAAAAAGGAATTGTTGTAGCGAGTGTTTATATAGGGAGAGAGGTCATGGGTAGCTGAGCGGTTTACAGGCTGGCGATTATTCTGAGTTGTGACAGCTGGTTTCCGTTGTGGGCCCCCACTACTCTGATTTCTAACGACTCTCTACCACTACTTTTCTTGTGCGCGTGATCGTGAACCTAATAAATGTCGTCGTTTCGTGTACAATACAAATACGTGGTTTCGGTTTTAACTTCATTCATATTTTACTACCCTACTAGTGCTGTTCTCCTACTTTTTTTTTCTTTTTCTTTTTTTTCTTTTCTTTTTTTTGGAATAGTAAGTCAATAATTTTTTTAGAAAATTTCAATCTATAACATCTGTAATTAGTGTAAGTAAAGATTAAACTCTAAATCTATTATTGAATCATTAAAAACTTTACTTGAATTAACTATAATCTACAATAATTTAATAATTTCAATAATGAAGATGAGAATTTGAATTAGGTTAGTCTCCATTTGAAAAATGTACAAATTAAAACTATAATAAGACTCTTTTTTTATTATTTTCTGTTTAAACTTTTGGCCCATTTAGTAGCACTTGTAATAAATGACTATAAATCAATCAAGATGTTTTGAAGAACCTTCTAAAAAAATGTTTAGAAGAAAAAAAATTCTGTTTTATATGGGTAAGGTTTGGGTTTAGTGTCAAGTTGCATTGGACTCGTTGAAATAATAATACGTGTCGCCATCTCAATGGGTTCAGTGCACTGAATGCACTGAACCTAAGCCTCACCTTGTTTATATTTGTATATTTAACATAATTTAAGTTTAAATTTAGTTTAAAATAAGCTATTGAATGAATTAAGATCAAACATAGTAATGTGTTCATAGCTCATAAGTTTAGATGTTTATATCTTCCTAAAAAAAAGATTTTTATATTCATGTATGTGTATAGATATATTTATATATAGACTTTATATTGAATTGTATAAATTTGTAAATAAACTCTTAAATATATATATAATTTTAACTACAGTTAAGACATTAATATAAATGAACTTAGGCCCAAAAAGTCCAAAATAATGAATTTGTAAAAAAATGGGTTAGAAAACTGGGTTTTAATTAATCGAACAATAGATTTAGTAGGTTGATGGTGAAAGAATGAAGATAGACAAATGTAAAATGAATAATAAACGTCCTCTGCAATATCCAAGGAGACTGGTTCTTATATAATGATCTTAAATATGGTTACAAGTTTGGTTTTAAATTGCTATAGTATTTCTTCTCTAATTTTTTGATCCCTCAGTCTTGTTGCCTCTACTTTCTTTTATACTCCTTTTTCTTTTCACCCCCATCTTCTACGTGCATGCTAGATGGTTAGTATTGATACTTGTCCCATCAACACCTCCCCTAAATCTTTATGTAGTAACTGTAAGGATAAAACCCACTGTTTAGGTATCATTTTTACATTAATGTGACTAAAGAGTTAGCTACAGTGCATTTAATGCTGATGTAGCAGCTTTCTCCTTAGATATTTTAGAACTCTTCCCTATCCTGAGTTTCCATAGTGCTTATCCATATCAACTGAATATTTTTGTGATGTTCCTTCGAATGACAAACCATCTCTACGAACATCAGTCTCGATCAGCCGAGATGGCTCTTATTCTCGACACAATCCCCTAGGTCGTCATAATTTAAACTAACTTCTCTATTTGCCAACATGGGCCCTTTTGACAACATTCACCCCCTTCTCGAAAGCCTTTAGTCCTCAGATTAGGCCTTAGGTCCATTATATACCCGAATAACGGGCTCTCGGCCCAAAGTCCCAACACTTGTAATTTTACTAATATGTGAATAAACTCCAAACTGGTTCAATATGATAATAAACCAAATTTGGAAAAGTTTCTCATTTTGATGATGAGTTCAAACTTTCCTTTTTATTATTATTTTTTTAGAAGAATAATATTTTATTTTTTATTTAAAAATATGAAATAAAATTAAATAAACATTCTTAATTTTTAAAAACTGTATCCGATAAATAAATATTCCTCCGTCTCAAATTATTAATAACGTGTTTGATTTGATTGATTGTTTTGCGCTATTGATTCACAGTTCACGCGTTAGATAGACGCGTACGCAGAGATGGTATGGCACTTTTCCGGGAAAAAAGACTGATTTAACAAAAAAAACGGCCACAGGGCGCAATCATAGCGATTCCGTAAACGCATAAATATTAGAGTCTCTCACATTCACAGGGACCGACCTGTGTAAATGGACACGTTGATTGTGCAAAACAACAGCTTGTTCAAATTGAGGCAAAAAGATCTATCATTCACAGCGCACAGGTGTAAGGTTCGGATTTTGTCGTGGGTATTGATTCCTGAGATTCTTTTCATACTATGGTTTCGAGAACCTTCTCTTGGTTTCTATGCCCTGCTCGTGACTTGTATAATGTGTCACAAGTATATTTTTTTTGCTAATTAATTATGTGACAAGTACGCAACAATGGTCCATGTTAGTACTATAAAGTAATCTTAAATAAACCCATAATGGCCTTGTTGTGTGCGTGGGAGAGAATATTTCTATTTTCTAGTGCACTTATTTTTGTTCCAATGTAAACTTTTAGACAACAAATTTTTTTTGCCTAACTCTTCCAATGATCTGTATGAGCTAATTGGATGTCATTCTAGTTAATAATCACACGTGATAACACATTTTTTACTATGGTTTATTTTTTTTAATCCTTTTAAGTTTAGCACTTTTATTTTTGGTTATTACATCTGTCTCCTAAATTATACATTTTTTTACTTACAACTCATTAAAATAATATAAACCAATCAATTCTCTTTCTCCCTTATCTATTTTTTTACGCGCTTAAACTATCTTACTCCCATAAATTATACCATTTTTTACACTTAAATTATGATAATACACATTTACTTTTCTAAATATTACCCATTAGATATGGTACAAGGTGTTTCACAAGTAATAGTTTAGAAGGATGTTACATGCATAAAAGTTGAGGAAGGTTAAGTGTGCATTCTCATAGTTTAAGATGGTAAATATAAAATAGAGTATAGTTTATGAGAGAAAAGTGCATTCTCATATATGTGTAGTTCTCCTATCTATACCAGTAATCCTTTAGGGTGGTCTAAGAAATTATTTTGATTTATTGTCAAGTTTTAATTTCGTTTTTTCTAATTAATAAAAGAGTAGGAGGTGATTAGTCTGTAAAAACATTACCGAAACTTTACCAGGTCTGTTTTGGTGGGTTTGATCTAATTTTTTTACTTTCAAATTAAATGAGGTATGTGAGTGGTATTATTGACAAACCAGTGTACCATAACCATGGTCTAGGCTGGTGTTGATTTGGGGTTTTGAAATTTAAAAACTTTTTGCAGGTGAAAGAAAAGGAAATGACAACTTAAGTCTGCAAAAATATTAGATACGTATCTAGTAGTAGCATCTTTTTTTTTTTTGCTGAGATAAATTTTATTGTACTCAATTTATTGCCTTCATGAGTCATGACCACCTATCATGTGCCTTTAAGCGGATAGTTAAATATTTAAAAAGTGTTCATTCACTTCGTTGTCGCAAACATTGCTTTAAAGCTCACTCAATCAGTGCGTTGGTGAGTCATTCACTTTACATTGTATACTCATTTTTGCATACAGAAATCACTGAGATTAAAGAAATACAAATCTAATTGAATTTTAGTAAATATGAACCCTTTCAAAAGGTTATAGTGCCTGCAACAAAAGATGAATTCAAATTACGGTGGTGTTCAGAATTGACTTTAAAGTAAAGCTCATTTCTTTAAGCGTGGTTGGCCTGTCGGCTTTCAGACCAGCACATTTATTGCCTGAATGAACGGTGAGGTGGGGGATTAGCCATGATGATGATGACAACTCTAACAAGGTATGACCGTGATAGTTGTTCTATCTGCTAAGATACCAATGCTTGACAGAGCATAAAATGGTAAGGAGACTACAAAGTTTCATATTCAAAATGTACGGTTGAAATGAGTTTTTCTACCATGTTTCTGTAAAATTAGGGAAGTTTTGGGAAAGAACTCTGCAGAGATATTCTTTGTTCTAGAGTCACTCATTGTTTAGCAGAAATCTTTCCTTGGCAGTCAAGTTATGATTAGTGATTAGTGTAGCTTTAATGTGTAATTGGTTTAAAATGTTACCTGTGAACTAACACTACCCTTAAAATCTCTTCAAAAACTGGATCAAAACTAGTTCTTGGGGTGGTAAAGAAGCAATTAAACATGAGATTATGAACATAAAACCGACTTTAGATTTCTCTGTCCATTCGATTAAACAAATATTGGGTATTTGAAAAGAGAGACATCTGAATTCAGAAAGATTGCAAAACATGGGATGAAGAGTTCAACAGAAATTTAGGTACATGTTTGGGGATGGTATTGAAGAAAGAAAGGACTACCCTCTTCACCATTTCCAGAAAACATTGGAGCCACACTTGTATTTGTCCTTTCCTTCACATTCCAACTCCAAATCTTCAGAGAGAAATGGCACTTTCTGCATCAACCCAAAACCAATTAATTAGAATCAGTTAAAGAAAAACCATTGTAGAATCAAACCAAGAAATAAGTGATTCTGCATGACGCAGAGATCACTAGTTCAAATTTCTCTTTTCTCCACTTCCCTTAGGATCAGCACTCACTTATTAAAGAGAATATATATATATATATATATGTTAGAAATAAATCATTCCATGTCATTTATGAGTCAAACCTTTTGCTTGGCAAGATCTTGGCAGCCAGTGAAGTTCTCAGGGAATTTACATGAGCCAAATTGAACTGTATAAGCTCGTGCAAAGTTAGCACCACTTGTGGCCAGCCTCTTCTTGTCATTTAGCTCCTATTACAACATTCAAGCATACTGTAAGTCTCATATTACAACATTCAAGCTTAGTTTAAGTCTAATATTAGAAAACAATGATAACAAACAAGTAAGAATGCATAAAAGTATGACAAATCACAGATCAACAATTAATATGCACTTCCTTAGTTACAAATAAGCAATTCTATATATAAGTAGCAAAAGCATGATGCTTTTTACGTATATGAGTACGTCCAATATAACTATAGCTAGAAACATGACAAACCTTGTTAGCTTTGCTCTTCTCAAGGTAATCTTCAATGACCCCAGCATTGGCAGAGGAATTGGAGACAGCAGCTGTGAAAAGGGTGGCTGTTAAGCAAAGCAGTGCAGCCCTTCTTCCTTCACTCCCTCTTGCTTCTTTTGATTCAGAAACTTTAGCCTGTTGGGCCCTGATCACAGGCAACTTGTGACCATGTACAACTGGGTATGCAACAGAAGGTGTGGAAGCAAGTTTTGCAGTGAGCTCAGATGATCCAGCACCCGAGATGGCATAGTTGCATGCCAAAACACTAGAGTTCATGGCTGCCATTACAGTAGGAAACCAATATTCACTTTCTAATTAGGTAGTGAACAAAGGGGAAGGGATGGTGGTTAATGGGTTTTTTTCGGGGGGAAGGGGGAGGGGGGTTTTGGATAATTTGATATGAAGTGATAATGAATGTAATAACAGGTTGTGGTGGGAGTGTGGATAAGGTAAGATTGCCTTACTCCTATTGGCAAACTCTGCTCTTCGTGCCGTTTTGGGGTCTTGAATTTCTATGGTGAGCTATAATCTTGGCCCCACTTGGAAATAGAGTTAAGAGTGACAGACCCAATTTACATCAAGGAATGGATAGAATAAATAGACAAAATACACTTTTTTTTTTTTGCTAGGAGGAGTAAAGCTCACCCTATGTGTTTTAGTGGGTGGGTAGCCACTAGACCAAGACCTATAGCAACATTTATGTGTTTTAAGATGGAAATAATACATTTAGTCTTTAATGTTACATCTCAAACTTAATCTACTGGTTCTATATAAAATAATAATAATAATAATGATAATTAATCTACTGGATTTTTAATGGGTTTGTTACATGATCTTATTGTCTAATCTCTTGACAGACTATGGTTAATGGCACAAGTTTTAGGACCGGGTTTAATCACAAGAAGAGAAAAGGGCTTCCAAGACGTGACGGTGAAGAGCACAAATTTCAGATTGATGTCTGTCACTTTAAAGGCTACATAAAGAAGTGTGTAGGAAATAGAAGATGTCTTGCATTATGACAGAACAGTATGTAATGGTTTTAGCAATGTATCCTTCCATTCTACTGCTAATAAGATTTATAATTAAATCATAAGCTATCGATTTGGATTCAAAAGAAAATCTCTTAATCTAAATATATTAAATGATCTAAGTTTGAGATTTCGAAAGACATAATTACTAATTAGAGACTTATGGTGCATTTGAATACCACTCATGAACAGTGCAAGAGACATTGGTCAAAAAAAAAGAAGAAAAAGAAATGCAAAACGTGAACGCTGGACATAGGATCCAAACGTTCACTTAGTTTCTTTTTTATTATTTTTTTAAATACAATAAAACTTCAACTTCTGTATTAATTATTCATTATCATCAAGCAGCCAAGACCCTAGATCTCTTATTAGACGACAAAATTAGAGGCTCAATTTCAATAACATTTTAGTGCAAAATTTCCTTTTTCTAAAGTTAATAAGAACCTTTTTTTTTATTAGATAATCAAAAAGACAAAATAGATGCGGACTTTACAGACTCCGTTAATTTAAATTAGTCAAGAAGAATATGCTTCAAAGTCTAGCTTAGGTAGAATTTCTTCATCTTCCAACTAAAGGCCAACATGTTTACCTCAGCAAACTAAACCCTAAGTACAAACTGCATGCAAAACAATCTATGTAATCAAACAATCGTATTAATGAATTAATCAGTATACATACTTCTGTCAGTTCTGTGATGTAAATCTACATAAAATAAGATCATAAAGTCGTCTATGTTATTATGGATTTTCAACATACTTCCTCCCAACGTATTTGCACATAAAGGCACCAAGGAAAACAACAAAAACTGTAAATACAAAGAATAAAGCTTAGGAATGTAACTGAAGATAAGAGATGGTCAAAAGCTCAAAAATTCCTCCCAAGTCCAAAGCAATCTTTGTACAGATGCCTTCTTTAGAACGGGGTCCTTAAATTTGCTCAACCATGAATGTGCAACTCATGTAAAATTAAATTAAACCTCTGATTTCCTCCAATGTCATCTCTCATGATACCAACCAGCCCATTTTCTTTGAAGATGGCCAAGTGTATATGACCCTTGGTGGATGCATTCAAGAGTTTAACACCACCGGCAATGGAGAATAATCAATACGTGAAACAATTTAGAATGAAGAAATTTGTGAAGTTAAAACTAGTTTGCTTTGATCTGAACTATCCCAGAAGGAAATCTGTATCTATAGAAATTTGTGAAGTTAAATCTAGTTTGCTTCAGTCTGAACTATCCCAGAAGAAAATCAGCATCTATCAACTCATGCTATACCTTAGTCGTGATAATCTTTTCCGCTTCCGGTTCTTCTTACGTACAGCAGCAGTCTGCATACCCTTGGAACTAGATGGAAGAGCCAGAGTGGGTGACCGCTTGCCAACATTTGTTCTGCCTTTCTTTGAAACCCATTTCAATGGCAGATTGTTTACCACAGTGCCAATGTCACTAGAACCAGTAATTTCAACTAGTTTCTGAAGTTGATCAAGCATCTGGTGAGTCCAGGCCACCGACAGATCTAGTGAAACTGAATCATCCATTGGTTTTCTCCATAAATTCATCAATATCTCTTTAAATGACTGAAAAGACATAGAAGGTTGATAACTTTGATGATTTGCGCATAACATATTGACCTTAATTACATGCTTGCAAAGGTTTCCTTGAATTGACCATGCACAATCACAGAATGCAAATTCTGATCCAGGATTCCACACAAGACGAGTTAGACTGCTGTCTTTCTGGCTTAAAACCTTGGCAAAGAGTTGCTCCTGATCATCCAAGGTGACGGCAGAATCAGGAATCTGCAATGCCCGGTGCCATGATGTAGAAGCAATATATTCCTCCTTCACATTTTGAAAAGAATCACTTTCATCTGCATAGCGATCAAGCCAATAGCTTGAATGCAGCTCAGTAGTTAGCTTGTGCACCAGCCAGTCGACTCTTTGAAGTGCACCGAGGTGTGAATCATCGAACAGTTTGGCTTTTAGCTTCACATGATAGGCTTCTATGGCACCAGAAGCCTCTTGGCTAGCTAGAGGAAGAGTTCTGATAGTTGAAAGCCACATTTCTGTCAAACAAAAAACAAGCAAAACTTAGATGCAAACATTCCAAGGAAATTTCACACATTTGTCTCTTGTCCAAGTTGTGTGTGTGCAGGTATGTGTCCCACAGAGAGAGAGAGAGAGATCATACCAATCTTAGGCACCCAAGAGGCCTTGAAGTATTCCATGAAAGCAGTTTGATCAACAAAATCCTGGGCTAATTCTTCTAAGGCAGCAAGAGTATCAACTCCACCCCAAATGCTGTACACTATCTTCCCCAGCCGTTTAAAAATTTCCCGCTGAACTTCAATGTTACTGCATTTCCTAACAATATTCCTTAGCCATGATCTACGAACACGCCAGAGGGAAAAAAGAACAGGGCAGCCAAATATATCCCTGAAAACCAGTCAATAATATTCATAAACTACTCTATTTTAAGGTTGCATATTATTCCTCTTTTTCTTTTTTTTTTCAAAACATAAAGTTAGAGCAAGTGATTCCTGCCTTATGGGATCAATTTCAGCCGCTGCATCATCAATCAAAAACCCGCTGACCTTCCATCCAGGCTCCACACTACGGGCTCGACCGAATAAAGCTTTCATCCATTTGGACACATCAAGCTTTGCAAAGCTGCGTGTGATAACCCATGCAACAGGCAGCGCATGTTGCCTTGAATCAAACACAAGAAGTGTGCTCAAGGGGTACTGTAATACAACAAATAATAACATAAATATCCTCTCTAATAATTTTTCTATAGCTAGAAAGAATGTGCATAATGAAGTACTTGCCTTAAGTCGCTTTATGCCAAACGTTGAATCGGCTGCAATTAGACTGCGATGGCCAAAACGGATCATTTGTTGCAATTGCCACTCTGTTTGAATCCCCAAAATGAAAGAATCTGCTTCTGAAGTATCCTGGTAAAAGAATATTGACTTTCTATTGCGTTCAACCCACATCTGGATGCTAGCATGGTCATCCAGATCCAACTCATGGGTAGATCGTCTTATAATCATCCCAAGTTTGTGGACATACTGGGAAGCAAGGCTATTAACTTTTGCATTTGAACCACAGTATCGTTGAATCCCTTCTATATGTTTCTCTAACACATTCTCCTCCGGAATGCCCAGATAAATCATAGACATTGTCTGCTGTTGAATCTCATTACAGATATATGGAATTTTCTTGGCACCAGGGCCTATGGCATCTCTATCAAGTGGCCCATGGCAGACAAAACCAGAATCATTTACATGGCGCCTGTCATTATCATTATATACAAGAAGCGCAAGTGATGGACGAGCATACAGGCGTTTCACCACAAAATGACATTTGCAGCCTCGCATGGATTGAGGTCTAGCAGCACGATTGCGGGTGTTAAGTCGATATCTTCGACTAGGTAATATACCCCCACCTTCCCCATAATTTTCAGGACCAAATGAACACCAATACCTTCAAGATCAAAAAATGAAAATAATATTAGAAACTTGAAAACCTTCAATTGAATAAGGTATCTATCATCTTTTATCCATCTAGACCCTTGCTGCCAACATGTCTTATTATATAAGCCCAACCAGATGGTTAAATAGGTGGGTTACTTTGTATGTGGTGCTCATAAAAAGGTCTCAAACTTCATTATACATTGATCTCAAATCTCAATGGTAATCAGGGGGAAAATAACTCATTTTCTAGAAAACATTTATGTCAAAACAAACGGAGTGCAAATAGTAAATCTTTATTACCAAGCACACTAGAAACTTACAGCCTATATTCCAAATAATCATCATTCTTGTACTCCTTCAAGCTGCCAAATGATCGTTTCCGTACCCTCTCAATATGAAACCGTGTTGGGCATTCTATGTTAGAGCATTCACCAATTATAAATGCATCCACACGCTCGTAAGGAATGAGGGCAACGTCATCTTCACGATCAGAAGTGCGAAATTTGGTCCAAGTCAAATCAGCCCAACAGAACTCCTCCTCTGCTGGATCTTGCACTGGGATATCAAGTATGGATTCTACTACAGCCATATGCTCTAAATTTCAAGCCACTGATATGCTATTGTACCAGCTTAAAATTAGTACAGCATCATCTGTGAAATAAAGTGCACAGAATAAGATAAGTTCAACAATGGCAATGAGTAAAAGTAAACCAGTCAAAGCAGGCAAGTTTGCATAGAAAAGACTTTGATGAGACCATTACTACTTGTTGTTCTATGCACGCTTTATAACAAAAATATTTATTTTAGCAACGATTAAAGAAAATTATTTTGAAAAGTTGAAGAAGGGTTATCAATTGATTGAGTTAGTGGAAGTCAACCTAGAAAAATTCATTTTCATATGGACTTCAAAAAGGAATGATCAGGTACTTTTCTTTTAAAATGGCAATGTTACAACAGTGCAGCTCAAAAACTCCAATTTGAGTGTAGCAAGATTCTGTCTCAACAATATTAAATTTGTTGAAAACAATTAACTGGAGTTGCAAATGAGCAGAAAAACTAGTTCATGTGACTTTCCTAATTATGACAATGAGGCTTTCAACCCAAACCAATTCATGGTCAAAATACCCCTAAAATGCCCAAGATGATCCAAATACCTCCCAAACCTCTAAAATGACCAAATAACTCTAGACCTCTAAATTGACCAAAATACCCTTGAAATGCCTAGAATGACCAGATTACCCTAAGAACCTTCAAAATGACCAAAACACCCTGAAATGCGTAGAATGAATTCCCAAAATGACCCTAGAACCCCCAACATGTCCATTATTTTTTATGTATGTGTGAGGCTGTGAGCACATATTGAAGATACCTGCATGCGTGTGTGTGCGTGTATTGAAGATATCTACACAAGGCAAGGCACAACTACAAGCACTTTTGCAAAAAAGAAAAGAGAGGATGATCTCTAAGGATAGCGTTTTCCAACTACATCTGACTTCAAACATCTATTCTAGTCATATATACTATTGGGTGTTTATTAATGATTATCATTGAATTTCCTTTCACTTATACTAAACTACTATTTTTTTAAATGACTTGCTGCAAATTTATATGGATTTCAATTGTAGAAATTTAACCGAGCTGGCAAGATGCTTGTTTCAGGCAATTAAAAACAAAACAAGTCCCAAAACAAATTAACCTTAACTAGATGCAGGACAGAAAAAACAAAATTATTATACAACTTAAATTGTTACTACCGTTTACCATAAACAGCAACTCTACAATAAAAATGCAAAGAGACTCTACTTTACATACTTAATTTTTCTTTTAAAGGTTTCAAAATTACTTTTCTCCCTGAACACAAAGAAAAAGATTCTCAGCTTCAGACCCTCCATTGCTGACATGCCAACAAGCGGAAAAAAAAAAAAGGTTCAATCAGTTCCAACTATTGAAAGAGAGAGAGAGAGAGAGAGAGTCCATGGTTATGCAAAATTGGAAGATATTCAAGCTCTTTGTGCTCAAGGAATGTAGATTAGTAATTAAAATGATTAGGCCTGACAAAACCAACCAATAACGTAAAAAAATAAAAGTGAAGAACATAAGATCCATGCTATTGGACCATATAATGCTAATTTTGTAAATTAAAATGGTATAGGCCTTCCCCCGGAATAAGTCATACACTACATTACGCTCGCATGGGATTACAGAAAAGCCCAACCATTTCGAAATAAAAAGTTAGGATCAAGTTTCTGCATAATGCTATCAGAATAGTCACAGCCAATACATAATGATCTAATAACACGCAAAATTAATCAGATTAGTAAGGAAAAAAACATGAAGCAATTATTCATGAGACCATAACCTAAACAGAAAAAAATAAGTATGGAAGGCCTGCTGGAAATCAATTATCCAATAAAACATAGAAATGTAAAATGAATTCATGTCCATTTGGCTTGAGCTTATGAGCTCAGCTTTTAGCTTTTATATACAGTTTTTTAAAAGCTCACTTTTTTAGAGTACAAACGAGTATACTTTAGCATACTTACAGCAAAAAGCTAGATAAGTTGTTCTCAAATAAACATGAATCGAACTTATCAAAAAAAAAGAAAAAGAAAAAGAAAAAAGGAATGACAAATAGCATGAAGTAAAAAAAAAAAAAAAAAAAGATAAATGGTAATACATCTCTCTCTGCATATTACCATTTGAAAAGCTTAGAAGCATGTGAGCAACATTCTTCTTCACCTAATCATTTTCTTAGAGGTTAGCCCGTGTGTTTTTCGCCAGGGCCGGCCCTTCCCTTAGGCGAGTTAGGCAATTGCCAAAATTTTAGAAAAGAACCGGGTAGTAAATGAATTAGTTTCAAATGAATTACAAAAATAATCTGGCACATCCTTTTAACCAAAAAAAAAAATGGTAAATTCTATTAAACATTGGTTCAAAACAAAATCATTGACCAAAAAACAACCAGATAAACTACAAATCCGGTCTAAGAGATTAACCACAAATCAAAACAAATAAATCCACTCAAAACCCTAAAAATTTTACCTTTCTCTCCAGTCTCTGCTCTCCGCCTCTCTCTAGTCTCCAGCTGGACCGCCTCAGCCTCTCTCTGATTCTCTGCTCTCCGCCTCTCTCAAGTCTCAACTGCTCACCTCACCTCAGGAATCAGGTATAAAATTATAAATATTTGGACACAGGGCACTCCATTTTATTTGTTAAGAACTTAAGATAGCTTTGTTTATTTGGGCCCTCCCCGGCTGGTTTTGTAACTTGTTTATCACTTATCAGGTTATCATTATGGCTGCCTGGACCGTCCCTGGACTGGGCGTTAAGTTTGGGCCTTCAAGTTTTTTTTTTTTATTGGGTGGGTCTTATTAATAAGTCTTGTGTCAGTGTTATGGTTGTGCTTAATTTTTTTTTTTTTTTTACAGGTTGAGATTGTTAAAAATTTGTTATTGTTCGGTGAAACTACAATAATATTTTTTATATAAATTAGGTTTATTTCTCATTTGCTCTATATTTGAAAGTTATTTTTTATTTTAGTCTTTAGAAATATATTGTTTAATTATAAATGTCTACTAGAAAATATGTATCTGGATATGAAAAATTTTTAAAAAGAAAAAAAGAAGAAAAATTAATTTAGTCTAAAAAAAGATTAATGGATAAATTTGTTATTAGTAATAAACAAAACATAACACAAAATTTAGATGAAAATATCACAAATGAGCAAGAAATTCACCAAAATAATTTAGAAGAAAATGATATTCACTTTTGCAATACAACAAATCTTGATAATGAATTTCAAAATAATTTAGAAGAAAATAAAAATAATGATGAAAAATATAATATAAAAATATTAAATAAACATTAATTTAATTAATATATAAGTATAAAAAATGCCCCATTTTTAGTTCTCACCTTAGGCCCTAAAATGTCTAGCGCTGCCCCTATTTCCCTCTCATCCTCTCTCTGTCTTAACCCACGTCACACCGTGCTCCATGGCTGACCACCAAGCTCTCCTTCTAAACCTCTATGGCCGGAGCTTTTCAAGCTCATCACCTCCAACCACACACCACTGCCGAAACTCAGCCAAAATCAAATCGCAACAAAAACCCAAAAGCCCACCAAATCACAAATCAAATCACACCCACCGAAATCAAAGCACAAAACCCACAAAACAACCAAAATCACAAAATGAAAACACTGAAAGTGAACCCACCGTTAAAAAAACATATATTGGTTTTGTTATTATATTTTAGAAGAAGAATCATCTTGTTGAACTAATTTTAGATCCAAATTAATCAAACACATACCACAAGCAAGAATGATAGATTGAAAGCAAAGCAAAAAAAATGGTATTTCCCAAAAAAGTGTTTTCAAAAATAGAAAAGGTAAGAAAAATATAAAAACTATTTGCTTCATAATCTCAAATAAATAAATAAATAACCAAAAATCACACACCATAATCCGGTGAAGCCTCGTGAGCCACAATTTCACCTAAGAGGATCACCTGAGTTGAAAGAAAGAGATTTTCATAGTCTTTGGTTCGGCAGCACAATCTTCGATTTCCTTTCTTGACGTGGCTTTCTCTCGCTCCTCTCCTATCAGCCTAGGCAACGTATAAAGAGAAATAAAAAAGAAAAATAAAGCATCGCATAAAAAAGAAGAAAAGAAAAATGGTGAGAGAAGAAAGATGAACTGAGATCAGGTGCACTGTTGTAGGTATTTTTTTTTACATTTTTTACTCTCTTTTTTTTAACTTTTTAACTCTCCTTTAATATATTTTATTTAATAGTTGAGATTGAAAGTTGTTTTTTCAACTTTTAATCTCAGCCATTAATTACAATTGTATCAGGGTACACATACACATACACATACATAAACACATACACATACACATAAACATACGTAAATATAAGTACGCATAAACACATACACATACACATACATAAGCACACATACACACACATACATAAACATATACATACACATGCACATATCCACACATATACATACATATACAAATACACATAAACATATATATACATACACATAAATATACATATACATAAACATAAACACATATATACATAAATACATATAAACTCACATAAACGTAAACATATACACATAAACTTAAATATAAACATAAACACACATAAAGGCTCGATTTAGCACACAAAAGTAACTAACAAAATTGTTTGAGGATTGGTGTTAGTTTACAAATTTTTTCAGTCTATATGAGGGTTTAATTTTTCTCAGTCTATATGTATGTTTATGTTTATGTGTGTGTGTTTATGTGTATGTGTATTTATGTTTGTTTGTTTTTGTTTATATTTGTTTATGCGTATTTATGTGTATGTGTGTCTTTGTTTTGTTTGTGTTTGTGTTCATGTATGTTTATGTGTATGTGTGTTTATGTTTATATTTATATTTATATTTATAAATATAAACATATAAACATACACGCATACATAAATATGCATAAACATAAACACACATGCACATACACATAAATATAAACATAAACATACACATACACATACACACTCATACACATACACATACATAACCATACACACATACATAAACATAAATGAACATAAACATAAATACACATGCACATACATATAAACATAAACATACACATACACACACATACACATACACACACATAAACATACACATACACATACATAAACACACATATACATACACATACATTTTTAGTTCTCGCCTTAGGCCCCAAAATGTCTAGGGCCGCTCTTGTTTTTCACAACATTAATCTCAATCCTATCTTATGCTTTTGAAAATTACTTCTCCATTTCCTTTTGACACAATCTCACGACCATTGATGTAGAAATAGTCAGAATATCAAGGGAATTGCTTTATATATTCAAATTCATAATCTATACCCAATTCAACGACTTCATAATCTAAATGAATAGTTTATTTTGTTTGTCTTAACTGAAATTTAGAGTTTTCATTATTATTATTATTATTATCAAAAGCTTGTTACAAAAACACCATCATAGATTCATAATAAATTAAATCAGAATACTAACAAAGTAGAAAATATTCCAAATAGCAAAACCCAATACTTGAAAGACTTACCCATGAAAGCTCCATAATAGAATGAGAGAATCAAAAGCTTATCTATTTGGTGGCTGGGAAAATTAATCGAGCGAGAGCGAGAGAGAGATAGAGAGAGGGTTTTAAGAGTAGGGTTCAGATTTTTTGTTTTTATAGTATTTATTTTTCTCTTTTAATTGGAAATTTGGATCTCCATTTCAAGGCCAAGATTTAGTTTATATAAAATCTATGTTGTAGAATTTGCCACCTCATTAAAAAATCACACCTTGCTTTGCTCTATGTTAAGTGTTAATGGACAAAAGTCACAGAATTAACACAAACATAGTGGTTAAAGTATACAGAGCCAGGGATTTAAAAACTGGTACAGTGAAATAATGGAAAAGGAACTAATTACCAGTGCTCGAATTGATAACGTAATAAATAATTTAATTAATAATTTTTTAATATACTAAAACTAATGAATTAATAGTAATAAATATGTTTACTTAAAAAAAACATACAAGTACATAACATCATTTTAAAGAATTTAACATAATAACATTACAAAATAATCATCCTTAACATAATAAACTTTCAACAAAACCAAACAAAGAAGTTCATTACATCCAAATAGCATATAAGTTTCAAACAAAGAACTAAATAAATAAGTTCACTACATCCAAATAGCAGATAAGTTTCAAGCAGAGAACTAAATAAGTTCATTTTATCAACAAATAAATCCATCAACACAACATACACAAAATCACAAATAAATAATTCACAAACAGTACCATTGTATACAAATGTTGAGGTCTAAAATATTATAAGTATTGAAACCTAAAACTAATGGGCCTTCAAAGACAGGAAAGGCCCAAACCGTGAGTCAAAGCTCATTTAAAAATAGAAAGAGGGAAGTCCAAGCTCATGAATGAGTAAGCCTTAGGCCTTAGGGAAATAAGAAAAGGTAGAGGAAGTTTGGCCCAACCTTTGTGAGAAGAATTCCTAAAGAGCCCAGAAATAGATTGGACCAAGATACCTAAGAACTGCCAAAACCAAGGATGGGGATCATTGGGAAGTGTAGGAAATAATCAACTGGGAGTTGGATAGCTCAGGAAAGCATGCTCGTGGACACAAGGAACAAAGATATACATGTCCCATCGGCTGCATATGACTTAGAAAAAAATTGGTGACTTAGGAATCAGCACTTGGTACAAAGAAGCCTGGTACCTTGGGAAAAGTAGGAAGATGAACCATGAAAGAAAGTGGTTGGGATCTTTTAGCTTAATAAGGGGGAATCCGCCTGTTTAGAGAAAATGACAAATGGTGAGATAGCCAAAAGGAGTTTTGAAAAGATCTCTCTAGAAGTTTTGGAAAAATTGATCAAAAGTCAGCCCCCAGAACCCCCCCAAAAGAGGAAGGTCAGCTGGAGACTTTTTGGAGGGAAATCTCTAAAGAAGAATGTAGTGAGAAAATGAGGAAAAGACCAACTACCAATGTTGCTGACACAATATTAGTTTTGGTACCCAAGGCAGCAAATGGAGGGAATTAATGGCACACCAAAAACCCTAGGAAGGTACTATAAAAGGGGGATCAAGCCATCAGAAAAGATCACTCATCAACAATTAATTAGGGCAAAAAGAAGCATTAGAGAGAGTCACTAAACCTCATAAAATAGAGAAAAGAGAGAGACATTGTGAGGGGTCCTATGATAAATACTTGAGGATACATTTGGATTCAAGGGGATTTAAATTTCACAAGTCTTGGAAGCCTACAAAGAGCTATCTAAGTTTGTGACTTTTAAACTTATTTGAACCTCGTGGCATATCCCAATGAGAAATAGGGTCCAATGTACTAAAAAACTCAATATAATAAAATATCATTTTATTTTCTGAGGATCCTTGACGTCTTAACTTGCTTTTTCTTTATTCTTTACTGTTCCTCAGCCATTTAATTTACAATATATATATATATATATACACACACACACACCTGCATGTATGGATGTGCATGTGTTGTTGGATTCATGTTTTATGCACAACTTGGTTCGTAATCAGTTCAATATAGTTGCGGTGAACCAAGCCCAGTCCACCAAACAACAAGTATAGAACTCTTTAGGGGCCAAGGATCCTTATTTCCACTTGTGCCTGGGTACTGTCCAAGATAAGAACCCACAACAAATAAATCTACCAACTATGAACAGACATAGGCACGTATGTAAACTAAAATGCTTTGTAAACTATAATGCTCTATAATTCATTAATTACTAATAATTGAAAGAATAATTGAAGATAGAAGTTACTAGTGAAGTAGTGGATTAAACTGATTGAAAATTCGAAGGGAAAGAACAAGAACGAAGAATCTTCAGCAAACAATGAGATAGAGAGACTAAGAGAGTCAAAGAGATTCAAATAAAATAAAATAAAGTAGAAAGAAAGAGAGTTTAGTTTAGTGTTTACCTGAAGAAGCTGAGAGAAAAGAGAGGGAAGTGAGAGGCAAAGCCATGGCCACTGACCACCGAAGTTTGAAAGCAGAGGGCCAGAGGCAATGCGGCATAGAGAAGACGAGAAGCAGGGGCAATGAATCACTAAGTAAGAGGCAGCCAAATCCGAAGTAGAAGAAATGAAAATTTTTTGTGAAGAATGAGATGAGAATGAGATGGGAGAGGCATGTGAGGGTGAGGGTTTAGCCAAAATGACGTAGTTTTAGGTTAGAACGATGAAGCTTTATTTTTCAACATAACTGGCCAATAACCGGTTCAACCATACAGGTTTATGGTTTTCACGATTAAATCGGCCAGTTCCTGATTAATCTCGGTTTTTTTTTTCTTCTATTTTCCTGTTTTTAGTCATAACCGGATCGGATTAGTGGCTGATTCTTGGTTGAATCGGTTGGACCAGCTGGTCTGATCTAGTTTTTAAAACCATACTTCAATAACAATTTGGTTAGAATACATAATACTTAGAGAATGTCAACTATAATTTCAAATAAGAGAATCTCAACTATAATTTCAAATACGTTAAGGTTGAAAGCTCTTTTACATAATGTAAAGTTCAACTGGGTTCCTAGAGATCTGAATGTTCTTGCAACATGGTCTCTTAATAATTACCTAGCTAGTTTTTTGTTTTAGGCTATACTCCTGATTTTGTTGATGTAATTCTTCTTGAGCATAACCTTAATCTTGATATGTAGCTTTTGTATAAAAATGAATACAAAATACTTGACTAAAATTCCCCATATATGATATATGAGTGGTCTCCTATCAATACGGAGGCATTTGGTTTGCCGTAATGTTATATTACACCTTAACATTACATAAATGTAATCTAAATACAAGAATACAACATTACATTATTTAGGAAGATGATGAAATTAAGGTGATGTGATATATTTTGTAATTTTAGATTATGATAATGTTAAAAAAAATAAAATAAACTAAAAAATTTAATATCTCATCATCGTAACGTGCATTGCATGTAGTCTAAGGTGTTAGCTAAGATATTCATGTTGATTTATTGTCAAGTTTTAATTTCTATTTTTCTAATTAATAAAAGACTAGGAGGTGATTAGTCCGTAAAAACACCACCGAAACTTTCACAGGTCTGCTTTGATGGCTTTGATCTAATTTTTTGACTTTCAAATTAAACGAGGTGTGGGAGTGGTATTATTGACAAAATAGTGTACCATAACCATGGTCTAGGCTGGTTTTTTTTTTTTTAGAAGGTCTAGGCTGGTGTTGTTTTGGGGTTTTGAAACTTAAACCTTTTTGCGGGTGAAAAGAGAAGGAGATGACAACTTTAAAGTATGCAATAATATTAGATATATATAAGGTTGTCAAAATTGAGATCCTATGTAGGATCGTGGGAGATAGGTAGGATCGTAGATTGTAGGATCAGATCGTGGATCGTAAGATCCTACCTATTTTCATATTTTAAGCAAAAAACCTATTGATAGTGACTTTGTATGTTATATAATCACTTAAAATATGAATCCATCCATTAAAAAAAAAAAATGAATCATAAAATGTAATTTGCACACACTACATTGTTCTTATGTCATTCTAACGAAACAAAATATATTTATATTTTGACATAATGTATCTAAAAAGTTTAGTACATGTTTAATTAGCAACTAAGTACCAAAATATTATCTACACATATAAAAAAAAAGATAAATAAAAAATATAAACCCATTGGGCTTGTTGGTTTAGGTGGATTATCTTACCCAGATGAATCCCACTTAAAAAAAAATCAAAAATAAAAAATTAAACCAAATAGTAGGATTGGTAAAATCTCATACGATCCTACCATTTTTGCGATCCTGCTATGATTTTAAACTTTTTTGTGAGATGAGATTATAAAATTATGCGATTTTACAATTCGAATCGCGATTTTGACAACCATAGATATATATCTACAAGTACCTTTTTTAGGCTGAGATAAATTTTATTGTACTCAATTTATCGTCTTTATGACCACCATCATGTGCCTTTAGAGGATTGTTAAAAACTTAAAACTTCATTGTCGTAAACATTGCTTTAAAGCTCTCAATCAGTGCGGTGGCGAGTCATTCACTTCATTGTATACAGAAATAACTGATATTAAAGAAATACAAAACTATATGAATTTTAGTAAATATGAACCCTTTCAGAAGGTCATAGTGCCTGCAACAAAAGATGAATTCAATCTGCAGCGGTGTTCAAAACTGACTTCAAGTAAAGCTCATTTCTTTAAGCATGGTTGGCTAGTCAGCTTACAGACCAGCACATTTATTGCCTGAACGAACGGTGAGGTGAGGGATTAGCCATGATGATGACTCTAACAAGGTATGACCATGATAGTTGTTCTATCTGCTAAGAAACCAATGCTTGACCTGGCATAAATGATAAGGAGACTACAAATGCTTCGTTAAATAATTTAAGTCATAACCTAACTTCAATTCCAATTAAAGTTCGCCTATACCAAGACCCTAATCACTAGCTATTAAATAAAAAAAGTGTGGTGTTTTATAGATGAATAGCTTAACTTTTTTTCCCCCTTAAAAAGATGTTCATTACTAAGAACTAAAATAAGTATGCTTGAAAAAGAACTCAAGAGCATTGTGCCAGAGGCAAGAGGAATTTGAGATTAGACACCTCACTTCAAAAGTCCACTATACCAGCACATGTAATTATTCTGTTGAAAGGACTTGGAATTGCGGAGCACAAATATAATGCTAATGCACAGTTGTACACAATAGAAGCAGGCTTTGCTAGATCAAAACTCATAGAAATCATATTGCAATACAAAAATGTGAGTATCATGCTAAATGCTAGTTCTCTGTACATCTAAACTTGTTATTGATAGTAGCATTGTCTAAGAACTCAATGTATAAGGAAAAAAAAAAAACCGAATATCACAATTGAGGTTAAATTTATACCATTAAAAACATGTATGATGCACAGAATTTAGTCTTGCACTCTCCCTTTGAACCTTTTCTGCTGTGGCAATTTTCACTTCAAGATGTGAAATTGATTGCGGATTTTATAATCAGAAGCCCAAAACCTTTGGTGATAATTGCAATAGAGGTTCCAATGCACTTGGAGCAAATTTTCTTGCAAAGAGAAAACAAATTGAAGAGGCACGATTATTGTAAGTGCAGTTTTTACCTTCAACAATTCTTTTAAAGAACTCTACCGTGACATCTGATCTTCCAAAAGTGGCTGGGTGGGGTCCACCCCTCGACCAATCCACCCAAGTGATGCTTCTGTTTGCTAATAGGTTCCCTGCTTCAATGGTTAGCATGGTGGGGAAATAATGCTCATCCACATAACATGCTGGTCTACAGAATTTTTCAAATTTCGGGTAAAATGTAGTATCTCCGACAATGTTGATGGCAAGCTTCCTGTTAACTTCAAACCATTGGGATCCTTTACGCCACTGGGAAATATCGACCTCAGGTGCCATGTTATCATTATAGCGTCCTCTCCCATATGGCCCAGGATCATCAAATGCACCCATGAAGCTATATCCGGATTTCAGTATATAGTGGTATATGACACTGAAATTATAGAGAGGAATGCATGATTCAGAAAGGAGGATGAACCATTCATTGGAGATATCAAGCAATGCGTTAGCAAGGAGTCTTCTCTCAGCATCACACATACTCATCCTTCCCCACTCAGAGACCTGCAGAGCCAAAAAAGAAAATGTCTGTCAACCCTTAATTGAAATGCTGGATATGCATAAAATTACAATTCAAATGGATATAATTAACAAAAAGCAAGATGAGAGTTCATAAGTTTGGCCTGAATATTCAATGGCAATATCAACAATATAAAGTGGTTAAACATGGGGTAAAATTGAATCCTAATACAACTATATCAATAGGACAACATAATGGAATTCTTACTGTTTAGATGAGCTAAAAAAAAATTGAATCCTAACATCTATCTATCTATATTCAAGTGGTAGTTCAAATCTCCATACCAAAACCCGTCACAAATAAACTGCCATTCACATGCTACACTGCCCTTGCAATCAGTTACCTCTAGCTAAGCACTATCTAGCTGCTTTTCATGATGGGAACACGGATCAAGTTTTCCCTCTAAGCAGCTTACAAGGATGAAAGAAGAACCTGGCCTAGAACTGAACTCATCAGGTGTGCAGCTCAACTCAACTCAACTCAATCATCCAACTATGGTATGATTCCTCTTATAACCTTCTCCGCCTACTCCAGTTTGAGCAAAACAGAGCATTGTTTGTATAACCTACATAGAAAACTCATCAAGAAGTGTGCTATGTACCAGACAGAACTTGTTTTTCATCAAAACCAAAATGTTGATCACTTGTACTTGTTTTTGCTTTCTGACAAGGAACCATTTAAAAAAACCTATTGATAGTGACTTTGTATGTTATATAATCACTTAAAATATGAATCCATCCATTAAAAAAAAAAAATGAATCATAAAATGTAATTTGCACACACTACATTGTTCTTATGTCATTCTAACGAAACAAAATATATTTATATTTTGACATAATGTATCTAAAAAGTTTAGTACATGTTTAATTAGCAACTAAGTACCAAAATATTATCTACACATATAAAAAAAAAGATAAATAAAAAATATAAACCCATTGGGCTTGTTGGTTTAGGTGGATTATCTTACCCAGATGAATCCCACTTAAAAAAAAATCAAAAATAAAAAATTAAACCAAATAGTAGGATTGGTAAAATCTCATACGATCCTACCATTTTTGCGATCCTGCTATGATTTTAAACTTTTTTGTGAGATGAGATTATAAAATTATGCGATTTTACAATTCGGATCGCGATTTTGACAACCATAGATATATATCTACAAGTACCTTTTTTAGGCTGAGATAAATTTTATTGTACTCAATTTATCGTCTTTATGACCACCATCATGTGCCTTTAGAGGATTGTTAAAAACTTAAAACTTCATTGTCGTAAACATTGCTTTAAAGCTCTCAATCAGTGCGGTGGCGAGTCATTCACTTCATTGTATACAGAAATAACTGATATTAAAGAAATACAAAACTATATGAATTTTAGTAAATATGAACCCTTTCAAAAGGTCATAGTGCCTGCAACAAAAGATGAATTCAATATGCAGCGGTGTTCAAAACTGACTTCAAGTAAAGCTCATTTCTTTAAGCATGGTTGGCTAGTCAGCTTACAGACCAGCACATTTATTGCCTGAACGAACGGTGAGGTGAGGGATTAGCCATGATGATGACTCTAACAAGGTATGACCATGATAGTTGTTCTATCTGCTAAGAAACCAATGCTTGACCTGGCATAAATGATAAGGAGACTACAAATGCTTCGTTAAATAATTTAAGTCATAACCTAACTTCAATTCCAATTAAAGTTCGCCTATACCAAGACCCTAATCACTAGCTATTAAATAAAAAAAGTGTGGTGTTTTATAGATGAATAGCTTAACTTTTTTTCCCCCTTAAAAAGATGTTCATTACTAAGAACTAAAATAAGTATGCTTGAAAAAGAACTCAAGAGCATTGTGCCAGAGGCAAGAGGAATTTGAGATTAGACACCTCACTTCAAAAGTCCACTATACCAGCACATGTAATTATTCTGTTGAAAGGACTTGGAATTGCGGAGCACAAATATAATGCTAATGCACAGTTGTACACAATAGAAGCAGGCTTTGCTAGATCAAAACTCATAGAAATCATATTGCAATACAAAAATGTGAGTATCATGCTAAATGCTAGTTCTCTGTACATCTAAACTTGTTATTGATAGTAGCATTGTCTAAGAACTCAATGTATAAGGAAAAAAAAAAAACCGAATATCACAATTGAGGTTAAATTTATACCATTAAAAACATGTATGATGCACAGAATTTAGTCTTGCACTCTCCCTTTGAACCTTTTCTGCTGTGGCAATTTTCACTTCAAGATGTGAAATTGATTGCGGATTTTATAATCAGAAGCCCAAAACCTTTGGTGATAATTGCAATAGAGGTTCCAATGCACTTGGAGCAAATTTTCTTGCAAAGAGAAAACAAATTGAAGAGGCACGATTATTGTAAGTGCAGTTTTTACCTTCAACAATTCTTTTAAAGAACTCTACCGTGACATCTGATCTTCCAAAAGTGGCTGGGTGGGGTCCACCCCTCGACCAATCCACCCAAGTGATGCTTCTGTTTGCTAATAGGTTCCCTGCTTCAATGGTTAGCATGGTGGGGAAATAATGCTCATCCACATAACATGCTGGTCTACAGAATTTTTCAAATTTCGGGTAAAATGTAGTATCTCCGACAATGTTGATGGCAAGCTTCCTGTTAACTTCAAACCATTGGGATCCTTTACGCCACTGGGAAATATCGACCTCAGGTGCCATGTTATCATTATAGCGTCCTCTCCCATATGGCCCAGGATCATCAAATGCACCCATGAAGCTATATCCGGATTTCAGTATATAGTGGTATATGACACTGAAATTATAGAGAGGAATGCATGATTCAGAAAGGAGGATGAACCATTCATTGGAGATATCAAGCAATGCGTTAGCAAGGAGTCTTCTCTCAGCATCACACATACTCATCCTTCCCCACTCAGAGACCTGCAGAGCCAAAAAAGAAAATGTCTGTCAACCCTTAATTGAAATGCTGGATATGCATAAAATTACAATTCAAACGGATATAATTAACAAAAAGCAAGATGAGAGTTCATAAGTTTGGCCTGAATATTCAATGGCAATATCAACAATATAAAGTGGTTAAACATGGGGTAAAATTGAATCCTAATACAACTATATCAATAGGACAACATAATGGAATTCTTACTGTTTAGATGAGCTAAAAAAAAATTGAATCCTAACATCTATCTATCTATATTCAAGTGGTAGTTCAAATCTCCATACCAAAACCCGTCACAAATAAACTGCCATTCACATGCTACACTGCCCTTGCAATCAGTTACCTCTAGCTAAGCACTATCTAGCTGCTTTTTCATGATGGGAACACGGATCAAGTTTTCCCTCTAAGCAGCTTACAAGGATGAAAGAAGAACCTGGCCTAGAACTGAACTCATCAGGTGTGCAGCTCAACTCAACTCAACTCAATCATCCAACTATGGTATGATTCCTCTTATAACCTTCTCCGCCTACTCCAGTTTGAGCAAAACAGAGCATTGTTTGTATAACCTACATAGAAAACTCATCAAGAAGTGTGCTATGTACCAGACAGAACTTGTTTTTCATCAAAACCAAAATGTTGATCACTTGTACTTGTTTTTGCTTTCTGACAAGGAACCATTTACAAAACTGAACTTAGGTACATGACCAGCTACTTGAGCAAAAATATGTACCCATAAAGCCCTAAATAGGTGTGCCATTGACTTGAACTTGGAAAGCAAATGTGACTCATGTAATTCAAATATCATTATGTCAAACAAACTTTGACTGCCTATAGAGTAACTATGTGTAAAGCTATACTCTCAACTTTTTTCATAATAGAGTCTCATCTCATTAATGAAGCAAACCAGGGTTTCAGCTAAAAAACATAATCATGATTATTTAGACAGGATAGGTAGATACATCAAGCCCTCTTGTTTCTGAATTGCGAAAAGACACTTATAACTGAGAAAAACCTTAATTCAGTAAAAGCTCCAGCAGTAACAATAGAGGGATGTTTTACTCAATGAGTAATATTAATTTGAGAGACGTTCACTGTCCTATCCTTATCTCCACTCCACTACCTACATGTAAAATCAGCACCCCTGATGGTATATAAGCAGACTATTGGAACTCTATAAAACCTAAATGACAATGAGATCCCACAGTAAGAATCTCTGTTGGCATCCTTAAGACCACAGAGAGGCATAGGAGCTTAATGCTTGTCGTACAACATGTTAAACAAGATTGATCCACTTGGGGGACAATGCAGAACTATGTTTAAAATATAAGTTTATATGTAACTTTAGTTCTTCAACACAATTGATTACAATATATTCCACTTGTTAAAACTGATAGAGTCAAGCTTTAACAGAAACAGGAAAAAAAAAATCAGTACAATTACACTTGAGTTGCAATAATTGCCCCAGATTCTTCTTCTAGAGACCGGGCAGAATTATTTTAGGTGAGATTTTATGTTTAGCTAGACAAGCATCTGGTCTGGCCTTTGTAAAGCATTTAAAGGTGTAGCTTATTTTTAAATCCTAATCAAATTAAAGAATAAACATGCTGGACAAAACACTTCATAGTGTCCAATTTAAAGAAGTTTATTGAAAACAGAAATAGAAAAGTTTACGGAATTTTCCAGTGGCAATTGTAGCTCATCGTAATAACATGAGGCAAACCTAACACTTCCTATCATTGCCCGTCTTATTCTGTACATAATCAGGTATTGGATCTTTTAATCAAATGCCTAAACCATCAAAACCTTCAGCTTTTGAATGAACCCTAACATACATCTCCAATATTCATCTATTGCCCCAGTTTTTGACTTTACCCCACCTTCAAGCCTATTCTTAAGAAACAATAGAAACACCTGCAAATTCAAAAAATAAACTGATTGTGGTTTAATGCCATAACCCAAGCTTACATCTGTCTTAGAGAGATCTCAGCCTTATCCCTTGGCCAATACCCAATTCATCATGTAACCCAACTCTCATCACTTTAATAAAATGATGTCCATAACAATTGCAAAGGTGAAGTAGTTTCCACAGGCCTTGACCTCGTTTTTAAATACTAGAGACCTACTATTAGTGGGCATGGAGAACAATAACACAGTGCCAGCCTCCTAAATTAGAAGAAAAACTTAAAATTTCATATTAGAGGTATTTTCAAAGTTGTTTAGTGTGGAATTTAGCAGTCCTTCAGTTACAATTTTTTTTTAATCTTAGTTTTATCAAGTTTTGTCAAATTCATTCTCATTTTAACTCAAGTTGGGTCCTGTTAGTATGCAATTTCTTGTGTGTGTCTCTCATGGTGTACCCATGACTTCTATTTTCGCAAAATCCTAATGCCAATGGCAATAAGTTTTCAATGAATGATATTCAACCGGCATCAGTCCAAAAGAAAAAACAAAAGGCTATACGGAGGCACAACTTTCTAGCCTCTACCTCCATCCTTGAGTGTAAACCATATAAAAACAAATCTAATCTGCTTAAGCAACCTAAATTCATATAAAACAATATCAGGTGGTAAAGTAAACATGATAATAAAATTGAATAAGAAAATGTATGATTTTTATATCCAATGGAGAATTTCCAGTAGAATATGCAAACTTTCTAAAAGGAATTCAGCACAAACATCACCATACCTGGCTAGGAATCTGTCTCTGATGAAAAAATGATGAAGGTGGAAAATTGGCATGGAATGTAGGCAATGAATGAACATATATCGAAAAAAGCCCTTCGTGTCCCTTCAAAAACCTCTCCCACAGAGGTGCCAGTGGCAATGGTCCCTTAGTCAAAAACATAAATGCAACCTTGGGAACTCTCCGAAAAGGATACTTCTTTATCCGAGGCACAATAGACGCCCTCCACAACAGTTCCTTGTCACTCATAGTATGGATTAAATTCGATGGAGGCCTAATCCATTGCTGAAAACTATTAGGTTCCTCATAGCATGGCTGGAATGAAGACTTAACCGTTGTCACTACACTTTGAATACCAAAACGCCGAATTGTATATATACTAATGATCGAGAAGGCAATGCACAGAGCCAAAAACAGCATGAGTATCTGAAACAGCCTTAGCGGCAAGGCTTTAGGGTGGTTTGTTGTCCGGTTTGTAACCACAGGGTCCTTGTCTTCCTCTAATGGCACGACTCTGGATTGCATATTGAAACTAAAAGTACACTAAAATTCAAGTTCTGGGTATTCGTTTTCTTCACAAAACCCAATCGAAAACTGCCTTTTCCTTCACGTTTCCTCTAATGGCACAATTCTGGATTGCACACTGATGCTAAAAGTACACTACAGTTCAAGTTCAGGGTATTCTGTTTTTTCTCAAACCCCAATCGACAAAAAGCCTTTTGGGGATTGAAAACCCTTCCAAGACTCAAAATTTTGGACAATTATTAACCTTTCCTCCACAACTTAAAATGCATAACACAAAACTGTCTAAATTTTACTACGTGGGTATTTGCCTATTTGACTGATTGACTGACTGACTTTCTTCAATCTTCAACGGAAAAAACCGTCTGGTAGATCTAGAACAAAAACTACAGTACTCAAAATCAACTTTGAACAAATATTTTGACAAAAATAAAAATAAGCAAAGAGCACATGGGTATTCAAGAACTACCAAACACACTTCTCCTAAAAATATATATAAGATCTGATCCAACAAACGAATAGAGTAAACGTACCAAGAAAGAAGAAGTTATTGTCGTCCAATGAAGTGCAGATCACGAAAACAGGAATATGAAGGTTTTGACTTTGATTTTTCAAACCGAGTACTTTGTATGGTTTGCAGAAAATTGTGCTGTGTTAATGTGAGTGTTGGGTCACAGAGGCCTTTGGTCAATATTCAGCAGCATGTGAGGAAGGTTACGCATAAGAAAATAGGAAAGTCTGGTAGAAGGGGCTATATTTGGCTTTTAGATAGTATATAAAAAGAGAGAGAGAGAGAGAGAGAGAGAGAGCAGTGTGTAATAGGTTAATGTTTTTTTTTAGGAGACGAACTCTCAGAACATGAATTTCTCGTGGAATCTGATGGGTTTAGAAAGTATATAAGGTAATGTTTTTATTATTTATTATGTTTTTGAAGGAGAGAGAGAGAGAGAGAGAGAGAGAGGGAAGGAATTGCTGGATTTTGTGTCGGGCGTGATTTTCTTTCCATGTTTGTTGCTTGCTTGTAATGTTAAGTCGGTATCTTTGAAGATGGGTAAGGGGGCATGGATTATGATCATGACCTTTCGTTTCTAATTGTTATAATTTATTTATTTATTTTTATTAAAATAATTATTAAAGTTTAAGATTGTTACACACCAAATATTATAGTTTCAATATTTTTAAATTTAAATTTAAATTATTCAATCAAATGTTGAACTAATCCCCAAATCAAACCTGAAAAATATAGTGTTTAAATTAATATGATTTAAAAGTGTAGGGTTTAATTTAAAACTAAAAATAATAATAAAGTTCACTTTGAAAGTTGAAACTGTGCTAAGCTTCAGAAAAAGCATCTCTAAAATATAGGGTTTATATGTAATTTATCATTTTTAAAAAAAATAAATGCCTTTGTTTTTGTTTTAATTTTGTTTGTGAGAGTTTTTTTTTTTTTTTTTAGTTACACCATTTAGAAGTGATTTTGAAACTTTAACGACTACGACTAACAAATTGCAATTCTATTTCTAACTCTTTCAAGCAGGCTTTGCCTTTGCTATACGTAACCAATATACTTACCAATCCCGCAAAACACTGGTCCTATTCCTGTTTACATTCATGCATCATGCATTGCAAAGTTGGAATTAATTGGTATTAGCTAGGTGGTAGATTTTTAATTTCTCGATTGAGAGAGGGAAGATTTTTTTTTTTTTTTTGCTAAGTTTTTTTTTTTTGGCTAAGTGATTGAGAGAGGGAAGAAGAAAGAAGAAAGGACAAGGAAGTGCATAAATGATAAATCATTAATTGAATTAATAGCATTAATAGCACCTACACATTAATGCCTACTTCTTTAGCTTCCTTTAGCATGGAAATCAAATGAATAACAGACTAACAGTCTACAAACCAAAGCTTTTGGAATTTTCTAACAAAAACTATGTCGCTTATTCAACATTTTTGTTGGTTAATTGAATTTGAAAGTCTCGGGAGGGAATTTACTTCGTGTCCCATCATTTGTCTTAATTTTATATCATGCTTTTAAAAAATAAGCACCCATTTTGGTCAAACTTCATTGTTTAATACATTAGAGTAACAAACATGGCACGTTATGAAGGCAATTATTACTCTTATTCGGACCTCAAAATCATAGCATATCAATCTAATACCTAATCCTTAAAGCTCTTTTTATAGCTCTCTCTTTTCTTTTTTTTTTCTTTTTTTTTTTTCAACTAAAAACAGTTTCTTGACAAAGATAGCGTTTTTAGTTGAGAATGTGGCCAGGGCCATTCTCAAATCTCAACCATTTAGGCCTTTATATGTTTTGTAAAGAAATCCATTACTCTAGTTAACCCCTGGTCCCCTACCATCACCAATCTAAATCACGTGGATGCCCCCTACTGAACGTAAACCATGTGCACAATTTAAACAATACAACATTGGAACACATTCACTGCCTCCAAAACCATGACCATATAGGGTGATTAATTCACAATCAGTTAATAGCCCTAACGGGTAAATTTATGAACAAATCCAAGTTCAAGTCACATCAAGCCAGTGGTGGATATAGATTCATTGCTACTTCGTGTTTAGCATCCAAATGCTTCCACATCATCCAGACAAGAACAGTTATATGTACCATGACAAAATGTGAACATTAGAGTACTGCTCTCTACTTCACAACATCAAAAGTTGAACGGAGATTGGAAATCATAACTGGGCACTCTCCCTTCTCATCATATTCTGAAAACTCCCCTGCCGACAAGTCAATGTCATCAAATTTAGTTCCTTCAATCTACAAAATGAATAGGGGCAGTAAGTTGACATAAACAAAGAAAAAAATGGATCAGGTAGTTTTAAATTTTAAAAGTCTATAAAGAATAATCAAGATTTCTTTGTGGCGTGCAAAATTGCCAAGAGTCTTGTGGCTTAGTGGCACTGTTCAATCTACTCTGTGGGAGAACCTGGGCTCAAATCTCCCCTCCCCCACTTATGCAAGCAAAAAAACAGAGGCAAGATACTGATAAAGCCATCCAATGAGGTAAGTGCAGTTTGATCACAGCGGAAATCATTTAGTAATTGAAATAAGATATACTCATACAGCCATCGAACGTCAGTGCAGAATCAAAAGATGCAAAGACATAACACAGGATGGAATATACAACAACAGTATATTGAAAACTGGGCGACACTAGATTGCCAAGCAGTACTATTTCTGGTAAATGCCGACGTCTAGGAGCGGCTTGGTTGCATGTCTAGTTCTAGTTTAATTGATTGAAAACTTGAACTAGACATTTCCAACTGGCCTTTGAAGATCACCCACTTTAACATTGTGCGATGTTGGAAACCCTTTTCCTTTTGGGATTTCAAAGTTTCATTAAAGTGTTGCTCAGTAGACCGTTCTAATGAGTAACATTCTCCTGATTTCAAAGTTATTCAATCTCTTATTTTTTGCTTTAGTTCTATTTTTCCTTCTTTCTTTTCCCACTGTGTTTCGGGTTGGGGGGGGAGGGGGAGTTGGATTGGGGCATAACAGGCCACCTGTGATTTTGCATAATGGCCAAAAGAACCAGCATCAGACTGGCAAATTCTCAAGGGGTAAAATTCATTAGCAAGATCATCAAATATTCAAATGCATAATGACATTATCTGAGAACAAGCCCAAAAATGGTTTAAGGGAATTCATCAAAATAAATTTTATTGCATACAACAAAGTGTATTTATAAATGCATGGAGTGACTTTTTAGTGTAATTTTTGGCTTCTTATCCATTTGTGACTTTTTCAGTAAACAATTCCACAAATCTGGAATGTGTAATATGAGAACATCATGAAAGTTCTAAGACATTAAAACTCAAAACCTTAATCAAAACAAGCTACATTTAAGAAGTCAACTTATACATATGCAAACTATTTCAAAAGTGGAAGATATTTGGGACGCAGTTTATGAAAATTTGAGAGAAAAACAGGTTTCCATCCCGAAACAATATAGCCTTTAAGAAACTCCAATAATAAAATGCGCAACATAACAGCCAAAGGGAAACAAGGCAAGTAAGTCTAATGAGAATTTTGTTAGAAAGCCAGAATCAATGCAAGGGAATATTCACCCCCTACAAGGTCTACTTTAATGTTCAACAACAAAGCATTTACCAGCCTTATCTAAACAAAATATTCTTAATTCTTTTTTTCTTTTTGATAAGTAAGAATGATTTTATTATATAGAGACTACTTCATGTACGAGGAACACAAAGTAGCCTAAAGAATTATTTGCAAAATGGCAAGGACTCTATAAATGATGCAATAGAATGGCTAAGTAAGAGAAAAAAGGGCAACTGAAACTTACAGATTCAGCCTTCCATCCACTGCTAAATACATATTCCAGAGGCTCATAACCCCTGCAGTCAAACTGCATCAAGGGGGCATACTTCCCAGCTTGACTTGCTTCGTCAGTCAGTGGTTTACCTTGACCAGGGATCATTGTTATAGTTCCATCCCTCCCACAAAACTTGCACTGTCGGGAGAGAAAAAGTCACTAAAATATTCCAGCACCAGAAGACAACTGCTTGATAATCAAACAGAAATGGAAGAAAAAGCTAATAACAATTTGAAGCAATGCATTAAAAGCAAACAATATAGCCACTAAGCTATGCAATAAAAATCTTATCTTATGACATGACACAAGTGCAAGTTAATTGTACCAAGTTGATTCAATATATACCAGCTCTTAGACCAAGTTGATCATACCAAGTAAGGCTAGTAAAAATAAAGAAGACAGGAGAAAAAAGGTAAAATATAGAGGCTGCTAAGAAGGGGAAAAAACTACAGCCTTTAAAAGCTCAATGAGCCACATGCAGCTTATCTTTCTATCTAATCGGCAAAGGGTCTGAGCCCCATGAAGCACCTGTTGTCATCCTTCAATGTATAGAAAGTTATTAATATTTATAACGCCATCTAGGAATTACAAATTATAGGCAAATGGGTTATTATTCCATAACCTGATATGTGAGGTCTGTGAAAAAGTTATCTTTCAGACTTAGAGATAAGAGTACATTGTACAAGAGTGATTTCAAAATTTAAGCAGGAAAGGGAGAAAAATGTGAGGAGAGAGATTATGTGATACAAGAGGAGAACATATCAAAGAGCCACAGGCACCATGACATGTGAACAGACTCAACAGAGGCTGGTGATGGAAACAAGACTATGATTCTCCCCCACATTTATGCATGGAAATCAAATTGATTTGATTCCTCCTCCAATGTGTGGTCATTATATCAACAAAGACAAAATAACAGCCCAACGCTCACAAACCCACATAATTAAACAAAAAGATTGATGTTTTATAAGATTGAAAGATGAAATAGTGACAGATCATCAGAGCTTTCACAGAATTAATCCTATAGGCCTAGACTAAATGAGCCCAAAAATATGAACTCTAAAGGGGTATAAGAACCAAAGAAAAAAGAAAATCAAGGCTTAGAAAATTAATATTATCATCATATAAGACACAAAGAATACGAAAAAATCCAGTGAACTGAGTACATTATTTCTTTCAAATTAAAAATTGTTAAAAAAGAAAAAACATTATAGAGCTAGAATTTTTTTCATTTTTCTTCCCTTTCTTATAATTGGCAAGCAATTGGCGAGCATCTGGGCTAAATATTGCAATAAAACCTTTTACAATATAATCCAAAAATTATTTAGAAGAACATATTGTGGATTGAGGATGAGAGATAACCTTCTGCATGAGATTAGTTGTTGCCTTGCCAGCTGGGAGAGCAACAGTTTCACTCAAGGTCACACAAGTTTCTTTCTGGCTCACCTCTCCACACCTCCCACATTTCACCTACAAAAGTTTAAAAATATAAACAGAAAAAAAAAAAGCTTCATAATAATCTTTAGGAAGATAGTGATAATTAAGGAGTGCAAGAATTACGCATGAAACAGAAAACAACAGGTCTAGATCCAACTAATTTAAGCCAAACAGCATCACAAACATTACATAAACAGAACAATAAGCACATATAAACCCACATTCATATTTTTCTCCCCATGCATACATGCATAAGTTTGAACCAAGAAATCAAAGAAACCCAGCAAAGAAAAAAAGGGGATAATGTTGATTAGTGATTAACCACCTATGGTAAGCCCGTTTGGACCTCACATACCTGTGGTTTAAAAAGTAGCACTTTACCCACCCGAGGTTAACTCTATTAGCTTCTATAAGCCACCTCAGTGCTTGCCATTAAACAAAATGAGGGATAAATGCAGATCATATATTGACATAACAAACACTAGCTGACTATTGATAATAAGATAACTAGAAGACACACATTACAAGCTGATTCACCATTACGAATGTGTTGCATAAGTTTGCAACTGATGAACACTAATACACTATGTATGGATGTGAGTAGCAGTTAATTACAACAACAACCAATCTCTAGTCCCAAAACTTTGGAGTCAGCTATGGAGCCTCGACAAACTGATCAAGGTCGGCCATATGTATGAGTATCATTTTACAATGATCTCATATTAACATAATAGTTTTATATTTATGGAATGATAAAAATATAAAAACCCATATTAATGAAATAATGTAAATGACTACGGAATTCATAAAAATAACAACAATAGCTATACAAGGTTATGAATATTAAGGAAAAAGAAAACAGGAGCATAATGTGATTGGCTGGATATACACTTTGAACCCAACAACAAGGCAATTGTGAGTTACAAGCTAAACTAAAATCTATGATTGTGAATTGTGAATTGTGAAAAGCTAAAGTCCCTCCGAGTACATAATTGTAACTATAATTTGTGCATTTGAAGTGAAAGAATTAACACAATGAAGAAATTGGACGATTAAAAGTAAAACTACAAAAAATAGTCATGACTAAAATCCCTAAGAAATGGAACAAAGAAATTGAAGAAGACCTTAAAGAGGTAAGAGAAGTTTGGGTCGTCACAGCCACCTTGGGGCTGAAGGTTTGTGAGATTCTCAAGCTCCGCAGTGATCTTCAGAAGGTAGTTCACCATTTTTGGATTGGGCGTCAATTCTCTGCTCTGGATTTTGTTACTTTATACTGATTACTGAATGGTTCTGTACTTCTGTTATGAAAGTGGATGGAGATTTGGGCTTTTATTTTCACGGGCAGCACATGAATAGAGCACTTTGGATTGGGCTTTTACTTTCATTCTTGGGGTTTGTAAATAGCCTTTATTTGTTGTTTGATAAAGAGAAACTCGTAGAGACACGCCTAAATACACCCAAATCTACAACATGCCTAAGTGTCGTTTTATGATTGGGTGCATCTAAATTTAGTTTATGTAAGTGTTGTAATTCAATCACAAGTTGACACCCAAATTCCAAGGCCTATTTAGTAGAAGAGTTTGAATAATATTATTTGTATTTTTTTAATATACATGTGAGTAAAAAAATATGTAAAAATACATATAATCTATATATAAGTATAAAACCAAAACCTTTAAAGCTCTCATATTTTACACATCAATATTATTAAAAAATTAATAATAAATATCTTTTTTTTCCCCATCAAATACAAATTACAAATCCCGATACTTTTTGAAAAAAAAAAAAAAATCTCTCTTCTCATCTCTCTTCTCCCTCCTTCGAAGAAGCTACCGTCTCTCTCTTTTCTTAGCCTTTCAACCAAGGGAGTGAATATGGGACCGTCTTGGCTAGTACGGCCGATATATTTCGTACCGGCACTTTGATTGGCACTAATTTAAACATAAAAACGCAGTCCCTTACCAAGCAGAAAGAACTTCAGCCATTGCTGCTGAGAGAGACCTTCGTCCGGGGACCAATACTTGATGCAATGGCTACCAGTTAAATGAGGAAACAAAGAGAGATCCGCAACTTGTATGAGGAAATACTGAAACAGAGTGAAATATATGTTTTTACGTGAAATCAGATCTTAATTTACCCTTTGTGGACGTGGAGTAGTGTGTCAAATAGTGTGGAGAGGTAACGTGTGTCAGTGGCTAAAGCCAACTGTGGAGCAAAGAAGATAACATGTGAAGAAAAAAGAGGGAAGGAAGTAAAAAGGAAAAACAAAAGATATTAACACGTAGAAGAGTAGATAAATCATAAACAAAGTATTTTTTTTTATGGGTTTAGTTTACTTTTAGTATTTTTTTAACAGGAAATATTCTTTTATTTTAAATACACAATAGCAAGTGGTAGTGAGTTTTAATCTCCACATTTCATTTAATTAGTGGGTGATATGACAATTTCTCATTAAAATAAAAAGAGATTTCAGTTAAAAAGTACTGCAAATAAGCCAAACTTTTTTTTATAAGTCTAAATTAATATATAGATATACATTTAGCTTGTGGCTTGGTTTAAAAAGCCATTTTTTTAATACTATTTAGTTTATTTTTGCTATTATTTAGTTTATTTTTGTTATTATTCATGAGTCTCATTGTACTTTTTTGTACTATTCATGGGTTTTACTGTACTATTTCAACTACCTTTTAGCTTTATCTATAGTACTTTCAGGAAAAAAAATTTCAATTTCAGCTAAATAAACCATTCCTAAACAAACACTTAGTGTACGTTTGGATTGTCGTTTTTCAGCAAATCCGTGCACCTGTGTTTCTTTTGTGGGTCCATGGGTACTGTTCACAGACCCACAAAAGTCGGCAAAACACAATTTTCTCTCTCTCTTTGGGTCCCACAGCACTATTCACACATTTAAAAATTATTTTGCTATAGTGTTTTTATCAATAAGTTTTTAATTTTCAACAAATAAGCGGTATCTAAACACACTATTAGATTTTTAAAGTTTTTTTTTTTTTTTTAACAGGTATTAACTTCTACGGTGGATAAAGAAAAAGATAAAAATTAAATAAATATTAAAGATAAAGATAGGAGAGAGAAAAAATAGAAAGAATAAATCAAATCAAATAGGAAAAAAAATAGAAGATTGTGTGTGTGATTGAATAATCTTCTAACTCATATTTAATAGTTTTTTCGTGCATCACACGGGTTAACGACTTGTGTTGTTTAAAAACTGAAAATATGTGTTTAAGATGCTCTACCAAACGGGCCCCAAATATTATGGAGGGTGTCAATAGACTCAATAACATTGTGTTATTATTCAAATCTTGATTTACAAAGATTTTTCTTCTTCAATGACATTCTCTATTTTTAACATCTTGTTATTATTTGAATCTTGATTTACAAAGAGTTTTCTTCTTCAAGGACATTCTTTATTTTTAATTTTAGGAGAATCTGAATTTGGATCCCTTCTCATTGAAAATAATAATAATAAGAATAATAGGCCTTAAGATTTTCCTTATACTACCCAAAAAATAGAAAAAGAAAAAAAGTGTTGGTCACCAAAATGTAATAAAGGTTTAATTTTACTATCTAAAAAAATGGGTTTTTAAATGTAAATAGGTACAATTTAGCTTTTAAAATTTCTAATTGTATCAATTTGATGCTTCTATCTACATGCAAGTTGAAGAAATTGTGGACATAACATACGAAGTGTTGACAATTTGGGAACAAAAAGAAAAATTATAAAATTTTGATTCTAAGTCATGTTTAGGGTTGTCCATCGTAACCCGTACCCGACTAACCCGAGGCAAACCGTTCGATCCATACCCGAAACTGACCGACCCGACACTTATGACGGCCGACAGCGAGTCTCAACCTCTAGAAATCGAGACTGGCGGGTCGGTTGATGGGTCTGCTCTTCAAAATCCGATTCCAACCGATCCAACTACCTATATATTGGAAACACTCATTGATTTTCTTAGGTATGAGGATTTCTGATCATTTCTCGACAGATTCGTTGAGATCCGACAAGATCTCTTCAAGATTTGGTGAGTACCTTTAGAAATCTTGCTCGATCCGGCCATGTTTCGACCATATCTAGTAGATTTTGGCCAGTTTCAGCCTGATTTTGGCCAATTCCAGCCTGATTTTGGCATTTTTCGGTCTTCCCTAAGTCCGACCGACCATTGACCAATCTGTACCTGATATTCGAGTCGCCCGAACCAATCTTATGGTCAGTAGCGGGTCTGGATGTTGGAGACTTGACATGGTCGGGTTGGTTCTAGGTTGGGCACAAACCTGACTCGGAGCCTAGTCATGTTGAATCGTTGTTTTTAATACGATATTTTTCCTTGATCAAAAGAGAGTTTATTTTTGTGGATTTCAGTTAGCTCAACTAGTAAAATCTCTTATTATTGAACATGAGATATGGTTGTTAGTTTTTACATCATTTAATACATGCTAAACGTGCTTCAGGTTCTTTTGTAATGCCTAGACACGCGTCGAACCCTGCTTGTTTCATGTGTAAGCCTTTAAAAATAATGATTTGATACAAACACCTACAATATCTAAGGCCATTGAGGATTCATTCATATCTTCTTCTAAAATTAATGTTGTATTTTGAAATTGGAAGATGTAAATGAAAATTTGATGGTTGGAAGGTGAATCATGCAAACTTTGTGCATGGATACTGGATATATATAATCTTTTTCCCATTAGCATAATATCACAGTGTGCTTCTAAAGTTCAAATCATATTTTACGTCAAAAGTTTATTGCAGAGATAGATAAAAATGAGGACAAGTTTTTCTCATGGTTTGGGATTCAAAGGCATGGTCTTTTTTTTGGGAGTGGCTCTCATTTGTTCTCGAGTGGTGGAGGGTAAAACATTTTCTAAGCAGAAGGTTTTGGAAGTTGAAAGGAAAATAAACCACCTGAGAAGGCATGCATTAAAAAGTATAAAGGTATACACTTTTTCTTGTTAAATCTTCCTTCCTTTGGTGAAGTCTCTCTTGAGTTCATAGACAGACTAGTTGAGAAGTGCTTCCAGAAGCATACTATGACCTTAATAGTGTTTAAAAAAAAAACAGAGGGCCACTTTGGAATATTTTCGCTTTATTTATTGTTTCAAAATATGCATCATGCAAGTAAGAAAGAGGAAACATGAAAACAAAAAGAACTAAACTCACAACCATTTAAGTGGAAGGAAAGTAAAGCTATTATTTTAATTTGTAATATTCCTAGCATTAATCTTATGTGGAGTCATAGAAAATATATTTAATTTCAATTTGATCCATTTCATAGTTTAGATTAAATTTGACAATATAAAGGGATACTAATTGTCATGTCATTTAATTTTAAATAACATGATAGCCTGGACACTATTAAATTACTAAAAATAAAATCTTGGGCATGAAATGAAAGTAATAGAGAGAAGAAGTTGAAATTGAGATGATATTGTTCTTAATTAAACTAGTGCATGTAGAGTGCAGATGGAGATATTATTGATTGCATTGACATTTACAAGCAGCCAGCTTTTGATCATCCTGCTTTAATGAATCACACAATCCAGGTCTACCAATATTTTCTTTCTATATTTATATAAATCTCTTATTCTTTTCTGTCTTTGAATTAGATGATATTGTCACATTAAGATTATACACTATTGTTTACACTCAAAATCTTTAATTCTTCTTTCTCAAAAAAAAAAAATCTTTAATTCTTTACTACTTATATCAGATGACACCCAGCTATGATCCAACTGAGACTAAAACAAGAACAAAATCGGATGAAAAACACTCTTCCATGACTGTGACTTCACAACTATGGCAGAAAGGTGGAAGTTGTCCTAAGGGCACAATCCCAGTTCGAAGGATTCGAAAAAATGACCTACTTAAAGCTTATTCAGTTGAACACTATGGAAGGAAGAAACCGAGCTTTTCACATCAAGTTGCTCAGTCAAGCTACAGTCAGAATTCAAACTTTCAACAAATGAATCACTCAGTGAGCCTCAATTAAAAATTGTTTATGGGAAATACTTTTTTCATACATACACCTTGTTGCACACATCTTTATGCACACTTAAAAATTGCATTGAAATCCTGACCTGAAGTCAGGATTTTGAGCTTGGAAAGCATGACTTCATGTCACAATTTCATTGCAATTTTCCCGTGTGTAAAAGTGCGCAACAAGTTGTGTAATAAACATTGACCTATTTTTATTCTACTTTTTTTTTTTTTTTAGCTCCTTTGCTTTTCTCACTTAGCATATTATGTGAATCAGAAGGCAGTATTGATTACAGAAGGTTATAGCTACTCAGGAGCTAAAGGAGATATCAAAGTTTGGAATCCTAACGTTGAGGCTAACGATGAGTACAGTACTTCTCAAATTTGTCTTTCCAATGGCCCTTACTATAATTTTGAAAGCGTTGAATCTGGATGGGCGGTAATTAGCATAAACACTTTAAATTTCTAGAGTATCTTTCATTGCTATGACTAACTACACTAATGCTACATATATAGTTGTATTATACAAATTACCATGTGACACGTGAATCTTTATATATCTGGAAAATGCTAAAGCAATTATCATTTGAGAGCTGACCATAACCTAACAACAAATAAATGTGATTGGTGTCATATCAACAATATAATATACATACAAACATTTGAATTTTATGCAATAAATTTATGGTATCCACAATTTTAATCTATAAGTATTTTACTTTTTTAGGTAAATCCGAGTGTATATGGGGACAGACAGACTCGTTTATTTGTATATTGGACGGTAAACGTACAGCAACCATAAGTTAAAATAACATGAAGCTTTGTAAATTTGGAATGATATATTTCTGAAGGAATTATCATTCAATTTATACATACTTTTTTTTTTTTTTTTTCTGTGTGCAATAGGCTGATGCTTCAAAGACAACAGGTTGCTTCGATCTCACTTGTCCTGGTTTTGTTCAAACCAGTGATATAATTGCTCTTGGTGCAGCAATATATCCAATTTCATTGCCTGGTGGACTCCCATATCAAATAACCATTTACATTTTTAAGGTTAGCAAATGAATGTAATTCATTTTCATAATTTGGTAAATTACAACTTGATCCCAAAAGTTTGATAGGAAATAGTGAATTTAATCTTAACCAATCTTCTAACAATTCTTTCATGCATGGCTCAAACTCTCTCTTAATATGGGGGCCTAATACGTAAGATTTTTAACCATGTTTTGTTATAATGATAAATTGCTATTCGATTTCAAAAGATTAAACTAATAGGATAACATGAATTTAACCCTTGACCGATATTCTATTAGAATTAACATACGCAATTGAAATGCATTCCATCATTTGAGTGGAGAAATAATTCAAATTTATGACCACATACTCTTATATCATGATAATTAATTATTAAATGTGCCAAAAGCTTAAACGGTTAGAAATTGTTGAATTTATTTATTTAACAAATATTCTAATGATGGCTTTTGATTTTAGGATCCCAGCACAGGCAACTGGTGGGTGCAATATGGAGAGAAAATCAACATTGGTTATTGGCCACCTGATTTATTCAAATCTTTAAGCTTTCACGCAGAAACTGTGGATTGGGGAGGTGAAGTATACAGCTCCAAACTGGGACATGCTCCACACACTGCAACAGCTATGGGAAATGGAAACTTTCCTCTTCCTTATCTGTGCAATTCAGGCTGTATAACACGAATGCGAATTCATGACAATTCTCCAACCTTGAAGTTCCCAGATTGGGTAGAAACTTATACGGATGAGTACAACTGCTATGATGTTATGTATGTTGGAGATTACATTGAAGATCCTGAATTTTTTTATGGAGGGCCTGGTAAAAATTATATTTGTCCTTAAGGACTTGTAATGGCTAGTAGAAGGGAATGATTAATGTAAGGACAAAATTTGGATCGGACCCAATATAGGATTGGGTTTTAGCCCAATGAGCCCAAACAATGAATTTATAAAGCGTGGGTGAATGAACTAGTTCTAATGAGTAAGAAAGACAGTAACCGTTATTGATTTAAGAGAATCAAACACAAGTAGGATAAGAAAATTGGTCCTCGATGCAGTATGAGGAGCTCTGTTATAATGTCTAGTTGATGATCAAGGTTACAAGAGTTAAAGAAGGATTGTTCCTGTGATTTCTTTTTCTTTTTCTTTTTTTTCTCTCTCCCTTTTTTTAGGCTACCTTTCCATGCTATATACTCTAACCTTTGGCATCATCCCCACCATACACGTGTAGGTTAGATTCTAGGCACTCCTTCTTGTCCCATCTAACACCTCCCAGAACCTTCAACTAGCAGCTGTAAGGCTGTTTCACCACTGTTCAGGTATCACCTCCACATTAATGCGGCCAGAAAGTTAGCTGAGACGCATTTAATGCGGAGGTAGCAGCTTTTGTAGATATTTGTTGCCTTCTTCTACTCCCCTCTTATCCAATATCTGACTTCTAACCCTGATGCAACATGGAAGGATGCTCAGGACGATAGGACATTCCTACTGATCTCAGATAAATATTTCCGATATGACTTTTCTCCTCGGACATCTTTTGGACTATCATGTACAATTCTTATTTCTTCCTCTTTTACCATTCCCATAATAACATTATTTGACAATCCTCGGACAAGTAAATATTCCCGGGCTAGGCCATAGGCCCAATATATAAAATTTTAACAGTACCTTCTGGCTATCTGGCCCCCACAGTTAACATAACAAATTTCTCATGCTGATTAATCATATGTAATATATCGAAGTTGAAGTACAATCAAAATTAAAATAAAATCCAAATCAACTTCTCATTAAAGTCTAATTTTGCACTAAATGTCCATTTTATTTTTCTTAATTTTGATACTGAGTAACTCATTTATAATACTCAGTGCAAAAGTCAAGATAATGTACACATTCACTTAATTAGTAAATGTTTCCATATGAATGCATTACAACCTAGCGATTATGATTGTGTTATATCAATATCCAAGAATACCATTTGTAATTTCATAAACATGTATCTAATTGGAAAAAGTGCAACTCTTTCCTTCTCCTACGACATTGTAATTTCTTGGGCAGGACTTGTTCTCTCAAACTTCACACTTGTTGATGTAGACCACAAACACATTATGTGATTTACATCCATAATTTCACACATGATTGCACAATTTTTATTTATTGATATCCATATTTAAAACATGAAATGGGTGATAAGTACAAACAATATACAATAAGAAGTGTGTGAAAATCAATGCCCCTTTTTTAATGGATTCAAATCCTCTAGATTTCATAGGGTACTCTACAAATAGATTTTCTTAAATTTTAACCACTCTTTAATGATTTAATGGTCTAGATTCTGACATGTCAACATTCCACTAATAATATTCTTAAAATATTAAAATAATGTTGCAAATAAGACAATTAAGATTATTAAATCATTAAAGAGCAGTTAGGATTTAAGGAAATCTATTTGATAGAGTACCCTAGGAAATCTAAAGGATCTAAATCCTTTTTTAATTCCTAGACTAGTGTTTTTAGAATGCAGCCTAAATTTGTGCCAAGAGCCTTGTATTTCAATTAATACCTCCTAGTATTTTTCAAGAAAACATTCAAGATTCAAATCTCCTCCCCTCAATTGTTGTAAGTTGTAACTATCAATTTTTTTTTTTTAAATTGCAACCTCAGTTTCCAAAACCTAAAGCGAAAATATAACTCTCCTAATTTGGAATTTCCTTAAAAGCATAGTGACAAAAAAAAAAAAAAATGCTAAAGCCTGAAAGAACTACAATCAATTTTAGTATTACAAATGAGTTACAAACTATCATGATAATAAATGTGATTGGTATCACTTCAATGATATAATAAATTAATGTTCAATTTATATATTTATGATTGGTGGCACATTAATTTATGTAATAGAACATATAGGATCCTAGATTTTTAAAATCATAAAACTATCATCAATTGATTACCAAATTAGATTGAGGAGTATTTACTATTTGGATATTGTTAATGAAATCCTAGATTCATAATATCATAAAACTATCATTAATTGATTGCCAAATTAAATTGAGTATTTATTATTTGTCTTTTGTTAATGAAAACCTTAAAAGCAGTGATAAATGTGCATTTAATGCATTATTAAAGGCCAAAATATACTCTTAGTCCCTCCATCCCATTTTGCTTGGTATGTTTAGAAAAGGGAAAAAAAAAAGTTAACAAATGCCGTAAGTTATTGGTTAGAAACTATTTTAAGAAATATTTAATGGGAAAATGATAAAACAATTAATTTTTTTGCCGACTTTTTATATTTCCTATAAAAGTTGTGTCAATACTTTCCTAAAATTGTCTATTAACAATTGCTCTAAAAGCACCATTAATAAAATCCTTTAAAAAATTCAGTATTTTAAGAGAATGTCATTTAATGCATTGTCAATCTTTAATAAGTAACTTAATTTGGCAATGGTGGAAGTTCAAGTCTTCAGAAGAGAGCTTCACATACATATATAATTAGATTAGACTACAACATTTCATTAAGAATTACTCTAAGTCTTGCTACTCTCCATATGTGTAGTGTTTTTGTTTGAGAGAGACAGAGAAAGAGAGAGTATGGAGAAAAAAATTACTCTAAGGCTTTTGTTTATGATAGCTTTGCTTGTTTTAAGCAGTGTAGATGTAGAAGGTAAAGCTAGAAAAATTACACCAGAAGTCAATAGAAAATTGAAGCTTCTCAATAAGCCAGCAGTCAAGAGTATTAAGGTAATTTTTTTTCTTACTAAACTTTCCACTATCCTCCTATGCAAAAGAAGCAAAGACACAAAAAGTTAATTGGTGTCTTGGCTTGATGATTAAGAGAAATCATCACAAAATATATGTCATGCATGGGTTGAAATTGTGTTGTAATTATCAACCAAAAAAAAAAAAGGAGCATAGACACTTTGAATTTTCTCCGTGTCTTTGTTCGACACGTCAAGGGAAACTCCTACATGCATGTTCATGTTGTGTGTAGGAGGAAAATTATATCTAAATTTTGATTTTATTTCTAAATATTTGGATAATTATTATTTATTTTAAACTTAAAATAACCATAAAATATGCCTATTAATGACTAAAATCTATCTTTTTACAGAAACAATCACACATAGACACAATGAAAAGGGAATGAGGTTCTAATATAAAGACAAAATAACAAGAATCACTCAAAAGTTATGGTAATAGAACTATCTAACGATGTATATTAATTAATTGTGATATCCCCATTGTCTCATACTATTATTTTTCAAGAATTTTTGTGTCTCGTGTTGTGGTGTGTCAATGCCTATGTTTCTACTCTACATACCTATTATAAACATTTAGGGCATGTTTGCTATGTGGTAATTAGATCTCATGATAGAATGGTAATTCTTGTATAATAGCTATTCAATTATTTAGTTGCATCTTCATTACAATGAATAGTTATGACTTAGGATTAGCTATTACATAAATTGAGGAATAGTTATCACTCTCTAAAGAGAGTTATTCCTTAGTAGTGTAACAATTTTTTAATCAATATATTTTAAAGAATACAACATTTCCATATGCATCATCTTTTAAAAGATTTCCACATGTACAACTAATTTTACAACCAAACGTATGAACTATGAATAGGAATTCTACAACATATTTTATTTCTGATAATAATGATTACTGTTCTTTATAATAATAATAATAATAATAATAAGATTAATATTTCTATTGTAATCTTCCTTTAGTGTACCAAACATGCCCTAAATTATATGTCTAATCTCGCTCTCTCACATAGGTTTTGGCCAAAAGAAAATTACTTAATTTCTAATCTATGCCAAGATTTGGTCGAATCCAATTCTTTGCCTCCATTTCACAAATTTTCTTCAAAACCATGCCATTTGAACACTAAGACGTATAAAATTGAAATCCTCCACAGGAAAAATCTCATTCAGAGATTTTCCCATGTGGCTTTGTCACATTGAAATATCTTATCCATACTATTTTTTTTTTTCATAGATTAGAGATTGTAACCCAGAGCAATTCATACCTCATGGTAAAATGTGGATTGTGGCATAGATTATAAATGTCAATAGGCCAATACATCTAGGGTGGAAAACGTCAATAGGCCAAAATGCCTATAAAATTTATCTTGGTCTGACAGTATAGTTTGTATAATTATACTACAAAATTAGCCATGAAACGCTATAAGAGCATTAGCATTGGAAAATGCTAATGCTACTCTATTTTACCATTCCAAAACCTTACTTTATCATTATACCATCCAATTTTACAATACCTCCTACATCCCAAAATTCTATTTCACTCTTTTACTCATTAAAATATTATTTTTTAACCTTTCTTTATTATTTATTTTCAACCGTTTTTTCTTTCAACAGTCACACACACACAGCCACACACAGAGCAAACCCACACACAGAGCAAATCCATTCAAACCCACACACACAGCATCCTATCACCACACACACACCGATCAAAAAAATCATCACCAGAGCAAACCCATTCAAACCCATTCAAAAAAAATCATCCCCAAAGCCACCAGAGCAAACCCATTAAAAAAAAAATTCATCACCGGAGCAAACCCATTCAAATCCATTCAAAAAAAATCATCACCGGAGCCACCGGAGCAAACCCATTCAAAAAAAAAAAAATAATCACCGAAGCAAACCCATTAAAAAAAAATCATCACCGGAGCCACCATCGGAGCTCGCCATCAACCGATCCCAGCCCACCGATCCAAACCCAACTCGTCGATCCACGCTGATCCAACCTCCAACCTCCAACCTCAAAAATCCAAAACCCAGCACCAATGCAATGAGAGAGAGGCCGTGCAATGAGAGATGATAGAGAGGCCGTGTGAGATGGGTGAGAAATTTCGGAGATCCGAGTGAGAAATTTGCAATGAAGCTTCAGAGATGAGAGAGCAGATGGAGAAACAGAGAAGGAAGAGAGAGAAGAGAACAGAAAAAAATGAGAGGGATGAGAGAGAAATTTCGGGGGAAAATGAGTAAAATATTTTTTTTTTTTGCAATACTGTGAACAGTACAATTCTATGTTTAGAATTGTACTGTAGCAGTATTGCAAAAAAATTTGCAATACTGCTGTTTACAATTCTCTGATGCAAGGGTTTTTGAGGCTCAAAATGCTAAATTTTCCTTAGATTTGGCATTAGCATTCACCAATGCTAATGCTCTAAAGGTCAAATATAGCACTGAAGTAACAAAATGCAAATTAAAAGTCGTCTTGTTGATTAAAGTTTTATGTATGAGGCATCAATGCTAGTTTTCATTATCGAGAAATTTTTGTTATTATTAAGATTATATTTCCTTGATCTAATAGTGTATATAATTTTACATCATTTAAAACTTTTAAATGGCATAGCATAAGATACACAATTAAATTTGTAATATTTAATCCAAATCATAATTGGATCCATTTTTAATTAAAATGATTCTAATGCTATTAACCAAGTATGCTAAGCATTGCCTTAGAAATTTTTCGTTTACTTTTTTGTTGCCTTATTGGTAAATGATGTGCTTCAATTTTGAATAAAGCTTTCTATTTTTTAATTTAAAAAAGGGGGTTGCTAAGTATTTGTGGTTCTTACTTCTTATAGAGTGAAGATGGAGATATTATCAATTGCGTTGACATCTACAAGCAACCTGCTTTTGATCATCCTGCATTAAAGAACCATAAAATTGAGGTACATTTTCTTTCATAACCTTATTCTCTCTTCATGTTAGATTATTTATTCAAAATATACTTATATGTGTGTGTGATGCAACAAAATGAACTTATTAGTGAAGTTATAAGAGAAACTCTAGGGCATCTAAAATTATAAATTCCTTCAATGCACTTCTTGAATTGGACTCAATTATACATATTATTTACTTTACTTTCTTTGATTTTCCTCAATACTTAACTAAGCTCACATGCATACTTACCATTCTAATGATTCACAACTCAAAATCAGTTGTTTCAGCAAATTGTAATAAAATGTGTGGTCGTAAAAGAACTCATAATACAATGTTTCATGTAATTTGCAGATGAGACCGAGTATTAGTTTTCCACCTGACACTACTACAGCTGCTAAAAACGAGTCATCTCAACGAGTTCTGTCGCAAATTTGGCACAAAAGTGGAAGTTGTCCAAAGGGAACCATTCCCATTCGCAGAATTACGAGGAAAGAATTATTGAGGGCTGCCTCCATCGAGCACCTTGGAAGGGAAGGCCCACGGTCTTCTTTTGTTGCAAACACAACAAATAACCAAAGTAGTCATTTTGTATACCGTAGCAATGGCACAGAAGTCAACGTCTTTCCTTTACACGACCACTCGGTAATTATAAGAGCCTATATATATATATATATATTTTTTTTTTTTTTTTCTTTCCTTTTTTTTCAATAACTTACACACTTAACTTTTATTGTGTATAACTATTTCATCTACAAAATGTTAAAAAAAAAAAAAAAAAACCTTAAAGTTATAAACAAAATATCTACGATAATAAATAATATCTAATCAAAATGTTTTTTTTTTTTTTAAGTGCAATCCAATTGTGTTGAGCTCATGTCCATTAGGCATTAGCACAAAGCTAATGCACAGAACTATATATGATGTCTGTGGCAAAAAAAGGAAAGAAAAAAAAAAAAATATATATATATATATATATAGGCTCTTATAATTACCGAGTGGTCGTGTAAAGGAAAGACGTTGACTTCTGTGCCATTGCTACGGTATACAAAATGACTACTTTGGTTATTTGTTGTGTTTGCAACAAAAGAAGACCGTGGGCCTTCCCTTCCAAGGTGCTCGATGGAGGCAGCCCTCAATAATTCTTTCCTCGTAATTCTGCGAATGGGAATGGTTCCCTTTGGACAACTTCCACTTTTGTGCCAAATTTGCGACAGAACTCGTTGAGATGACTCGTTTTTAGCAGCTGTAGTAGTGTCAGGTGGAAAACTAATACTCGGTCTCATCTGCAAATTACATGAAACATTGTATTATGAGTTCTTTTACGACCACACATTTTATTACAATTTGCTGAAACAACTGATTTTGAGTTGTGAATCATTAGAATGGTAAGTATGCATGTGAGCTTAGTTAAGTATTGAGGAAAATCAAAGAAAGTAAAGTAAATAATATGTATAATTGAGTCCAATTCAAGAAGTGCATTGAAGGAATTTATAATTTTAGATGCCCTAGAGTTTCTCTTATAACTTCACTAATAAGTTCATTTTGTTGCATCACACACACATATAAGTATATTTTGAATAAATAATCTAACATGAAGAGAGAATAAGGTTATGAAAGAAAATGTACCTCAATTTTATGGTTCTTTAATGCAGGATGATCAAAAGCAGGTTGCTTGTAGATGTCAACGCAATTGATAATATCTCCATCTTCACTCTATAAGAAGTAAGAACCACAAATACTTAGCAACCCCCTTTTTTAAATTAAAAAATAGAAAGCTTTATTCAAAATTGAAGCACATCATTTACCAATAAGGCAACAAAAAAGTAAACGAAAAATTTCTAAGGCAATGCTTAGCATACTTGGTTAATAGCATTAGAATCATTTTAATTAAAAATGGATCCAATTATGATTTGGATTAAATATTACAAATTTAATTGTGTATCTTATGCTATGCCATTTAAAAGTTTTAAATGATGTAAAATTATATACACTATTAGATCAAGGAAATATAATCTTAATAATAACAAAAATTTCTCGATAATGAAAACTAGCATTGATGCCTCATACATAAAACTTTAATCAACAAGACGACTTTTAATTTGCATTTTGTTACTTCAGTGCTATATTTGACCTTTAGAGCATTAGCATTGGTGAATGCTAATGCCAAATCTAAGGAAAATTTAGCATTTTGAGCCTCAAAAACCCTTGCATCAGAGAATTGTAAACAGCAGTATTGCAAATTTTTTTGCAATACTGCTACAGTACAATTCTAAACATAGAATTGTACTGTTCACAGTATTGCAAAAAAAAAAAATATTTTACTCATTTTCCCCCGAAATTTCTCTCTCATCCCTCTCATTTTTTTCTGTTCTCTTCTCTCTCTTCCTTCTCTGTTTCTCCATCTGCTCTCTCATCTCTGAAGCTTCATTGCAAATTTCTCACTCGGATCTCCGAAATTTCTCACCCATCTCACACGGCCTCTCTATCATCTCTCATTGCACGGCCTCTCTCTCATTGCATTGGTGCTGGGTTTTGGATTTTTGAGGTTGGAGGTTGGAGGTTGGATCAGCGTGGATCGACGAGTTGGGTTTGGATCGGTGGGCTGGGATCGGTTGATGGCGAGCTCCGATGGTGGCTCCGGTGATGATTTTTTTTGAATGGGTTTGCTTCGGTGATTATTTTTTTTTTTTG
>NW_027069535.1:895647-961628 GCF_002906115.3 Quercus suber
AAAAAAAAAAAGAAATAACAATCTATATGATGCATGAACAGATAAATGTCATGATACATGCTCTAATGTAGTGATAACAAGTTCAATTTGAGTTTAGAATCACAAAATTGGCTTAAGCATAGAGTTTAGAACAAAAAACCCAAAATTTTGAAAAACCACTTGTTCAATTTGTACCAAATTGACCAATTGATTGTCACACAACCTAGAAAACACTTTATTATGATCAAACTAATCAATCTAATAAGCCAATTTCATCAATTAAACTCAATTTGAACAAAATCCCCAATTCGGGTATATTCAAGCCCTAGAATTTTCAATTTCTCAAAATTCACCAAATTGATCAAATTAAAACATCAAGAACATGTTTATAACATCCCCCAACAAAACCAATCGATCAATTTCAAGAAATATGAGTTGAATCGTCAAAAACCCCAAAAAATTTTAGGTTCGAAATTCTCAATGAGAATGCATGCAAAATGCATGAAACTTGAAAATAAAATCAAAAGGAGGGGTAATATGGTCTTATCGGCCTTTGGAGAGAAAAACCTTGCAAAAGAAACGGAGGAAAATGACAAAAAAATGGATTAGAGCCTTGACCAAGTTGTATGGAGAGAGAAAAAGTTGAAAAACTTTTGAAAAGTGAGTTAGAACACGTCAAAATCATATTTTTAAAAAAACTCTATACGATTTTCGATTGATCAAAATTTAGGTTCGATCGATCGAAAATGCTTCGATTGATCCAATATCAATCGAGCATCGATCAAAACAGGCAGAGGCCGACCAAAACTTTTAATCGCAATTTCGATTGATCAAAGAACAGATTCGATCAATCGAAATTCTAGAAAAAACAAATTTTTGAAAAATAAAGCAATTTTTGTGCAGAAACTCCTCAAAACATTGAATTTTAAAAATAAAATGCATTAGTATGAGATGAAATGTCTTTCAAAAACACAAGATTTGAACCCAGTTTTTCCAAAATTAAGATTTTCAATCAATTCCCTTAAATTCTCAAGTATCAAATATGTTTTGCATAAAACTCAAGGAATTTTCAAACTTGGGTGGTCTAACAGAAAACACACACAATAACATGTTCAAAGTTTAGCAAAGAGTAACTTGTGTAGTGGGTGCAACTAGCAAAAGCTTGAGATACATGTGAGGTGATATGTGAATAGAAATCAACCACAAAGTCTACAAAATTCATCACATAGAATTTGAAAGAGACTATCACCTAAAGAGTTACATCATATAACTCCCACATCTCCTAGATCATAAGCTTGCAATTATGTAAGTTTCTTGATTTGCCTCATATTGTACACAAAAATTTTAATTTAGCAGAAACTTATAAAGAGTTGCATCATATAACTCCCACATCTTTTAGATCATAAGTTTGCAATCATATAAGTTTCTTGATTTGCCTCATATTGTACACACAAATTTTAATTTAGCAAAAACTTATTAAAATAGCCGGGATAATGTACGCATTAATTATAGTTGTTTGATTTAACATTAAGTCCAATAATGTACACACCAATTTTAAGCATTTAAACCGAGGCTACACCTTATGTTCTTTTTGTGCATGTGCTACACTTTTGCGAGTACAAAATCTTACGATATGCACTAAGGTGTTCACGATTGGCTAGTGAACAATGGTGAGATGGTTATTTATGTATTTCTTAAAAGGTTTAAAACTGATAGTCAAAGACATGTGACTTCAAGATCAAGACAAAGTGATCAAAAATCATAAACATATTTCCCATGCAACATGCACTATAAAGTTTCAATTGGTAAAGTGCAATAAATAAGCTCATCCGAGCTAAACAAGGTACAAAGACATGTTATGTGAAAATAAATTGACTAACCTTGTTTTCAAAACCAAGAAAATAAATACAAAACACAATTTGCTTCCCTTTTTTTTTTTTTTTTTTTTTTTTTAATTTTGAAAAGAAGAAACAAAAACAGTCCTATAATGAAATGCATGAATGTTATGCAATGCAAGTTCTAGAAACAAAAAGAAAACAAAAAACCAAAGAACAATGGTCACAAAGAGTAGAGCAAAGAAGCACAAGGACTATGTCAGAAAGACTCAATTAGATCGAGTCTTTTGCATCCAAAACTTTTTAAATGCACCTTGAGCATTGGAGTTCTTATTCACATTAGAGTGATTTCCAACTCAATGATTGGAATAAAGGTTGAAAGCTTTTACCAATTCACCAATAAGTACCATAGGATTTTGTGCTTGAGGCACAGACACTTTTGGCTTATTTACTCGCTTAACAGCTTGCAACTTGAAACAGTTTGGACGAATGTGCCCAGATTTTCCATAAAAATGACAAATCCAAATAGGCTTACCATACACCTTGTCCTTAGAAAGGGTAGACTCCTTAGGTTTAGACTCTTTCAGATCAACCCTAATCTTCCTAGAAGGTGTGACCTCTACAGGTTTAACAGGCTCACTCACAGGGGGTTCGGAGGAAGAAGAAGGAACAAAGTTTGTGGAATGGGGTACAGACATAGAGATGCTTTCTACAAAACCTAAGCTAGGTTTGTCAGAGGGAAACTTTTGAACACTTAGCATGTGATTAAGTTTGGAGCTTGCAAACTTAATAGATTGATCTCTAGCAACAGATAGTTCAAGTTTCAAATTCTTAACTTTATCAAGCAAAAGTATATTCTCAGTTTTCACATTGTTCAAAAGTTCATTAGCATCAAACAGTTTCACAAGCAAATTTTTCTTATTAAGTTTAAAAGATGCAATTTTCTTCAAGCCAAGATCAACATTCATAGCATCCTTTGTAGCAACTTTGCAAAGTTTGTTATAGGCTTCTTGAAGATCTACATCCTCAGAGAGTTTCCTATCAGAAGGGTTCTCTTCAACAGACACGCTTTCATTGCCTACAGTAGTAGCAGTGAAAGCAATAAAGTTTTCATCCTCGTCAGAAACAGACTTATCATCGGAAACTTCATTAGCACTAAGGGTTACAGTCATAGCCTTACCCTTAGAGCTTAAGTATGTAGGACATTCAGATTTCATGTAACCATACCCTTGACATCCAAAACATTGAGGACCTATAGAATTATAGAAGATTGACCTACTTTTTCTCTAGGTTTTTCAGTGTTGTTAACCTTAGTGGGATCATTTTTCCTAAAATTTCTAGGTTTAGTAGTGTTCTTACCTCTTGCCCTTCTGTTGCTATTTCTAAGGAAATTTCTAAAGTTCTTGGCAAGGTAAGCAATCTTTGTAGCAGAGAGCTCATCATCAAATCCACCAACCTCAACATCATCCACTGACTTAAGAGCCATTGATTTGGATTTACTAGTTTTGGGTAGGTCTAACTCATAGGACTGAATAAATCCTACAAGTTCATCAATAGGGATAGAGTCCATATCCTTGCTCTCAGTGATGACAATCACCTTGGGTCTAAAGTCTTCAATTAAAGATCTAAGTATCTTCTTAATAATTTTAGGTTAATCATAGATTTCACCTAAGTTGTATGCAGAATTAACAATGTCATTAAGTTTAACATAATATTCATTAAAAGATTCATCATCAAACATCCTAATGCTCTCAAATCTAGATGTTAATTGCTGCAACTTATTAATTTTGATAGCCTTTGTGCCTTAGTGCACAGTTTGGAGGATATTCCAAGCAGTATGAGCAATCTCAACATTAGAGATTCTTTTAAATTCCTTCATAGAAACAGCGTTAAAGATAGCATTTATACCTTTGCTATTAAACGCGACTGCTTCTTTTTGAGAAGTTTGCCACTCACTCATAGGAGTAGTGGGCTTCTCTCATCCATACTCAATGGAGTTCCAGACTCTTTCATCAATAGATTTCAGAAATGCTTTCATCCTTACTTTCCAATAAGCATAATTATTCCCATCAAAGTGGGGAGGAATAACTAGAGAGTGTCCGTGTTCCATGACAACAGGGGTCAAGGATCAGCTCAGAGATCAAAAGATCTATAACAAGAGAACTACCCGCTCTGATACCACTTGTTTGTTTTTAGATCCCTCAAAATACAACTGGATTAACCTAATTAATTAGCCAAGTTATTACTTAGTCCAAATTTCAGATCTAGGTTAACACAATCATATAATCATATCAATGTAAAGTGCAGAACATAAAGAACATAAAGATATGATGACCCAGGAAAATCAAACCGGTAAAAAACTTAGGGAGGATTTAACCTAGTTATCCTCAAGGTAAACCTAAATCCACTATGAAATAATTGAATTTTTACAATAGTGACTAAGACCACTAACATTCTATTGCTACCTACCAGTAGAAAACTTACTGATACGACCACGTGTAAGTTTCGAAACCACGGACTCCTTCTTTTTTGGATTCTCCAGCAAGTACAAGCACTCTCGCTTGCGTATTTTTAAACTCTTTGGTGCAGTAACTAAATGATCATCAAGCTCTCAATGAAATCTCCTTTTGGTTAATCCTAAGCATGTGTGAAGGCAATCACCTCTCAGATTTCATAAGAGATTTACACACATAACAAATAGAGCAACCTCTAAAACGTAGCTAGGGTTTTCATTTCATACCTAGGGCAAAACATAAAACCCTACACATCATATGGGCTTAGGGCTGAGTTGAAAATTCTGCAGAAAAAAAAAATCTGCACAACTTTCGATCGATCGAGTCAGTCAGAATTGCACAGTCAATTCTGCAGTTAACTCGATTCCAACTTTACATAAATGACATACTTTGAGCAAGTCTAAAATAAGACTAACAACCTGTTTTGATCATGATTTGCCAATAATACAAATTAGAATTTTAATACATTAGTTTCTAAGTACTTAGAACCTAATACCTTCTACCCAAAAGGTGTGGATAATTATATCCCCAATTGTGTAATTGTGTGGCATTAAGCAATTTTTGGCATTTCATCTTAGCATTTGAGAAAAAAAGGGGTAAGTTTCAAATTAGTTTCCAATCTTTTCACTGTGTGTTAATTTGGTTCCAAATGTTTTAAATGTATTATTTTAGTTCCTAATTTTTTTGATATTGTGTCAAATTGATCCTTGTAGTTAAGTGATAAATAGAAAATATTAATGTGGTTAACAGTTAAAATAAAAAATAATTTTTTTGCCAACTCAAATGTCCTTGTTTAGAAGAGAGTTTGTGTATGTTCCAATTAGCTAAACCAATAAAGTTTCATTTCATCGAATAAGAGATTTAAGGTTTGAATCCCATCTACACCAAAAAACGATTAATGTTTTAGCTTGATAATAGAAACATTCATTATAAAACAGACATTATATGTTGAAATTTTATTGCATCTTAAAAAAGATAAGAGTTTGCTACCAAGTTTTTCATCAATTGTGTTTGTGATACAACAAATATTGAATTGTACAAGTAATAATTAAGGAGAATTCCAAACTTTGTGTATTCTGTTTGTTTGTTTGTTTTTGTTTTTGTTTTTTTTTTTTTTTTTTTTTGAGAAGATGCTGTAAATAACTTAATATTAATAGATAAATGATTGAAAAGCTACCATTGAAGAGTCTCGAGACTCAACCTTCAAAATATTATCAAAACAAATGCGCATCCTCTACTTAGGGTATGTTTGGTACACTGAATGTAGATTATATTAATAATAGTAATCTTTATTATTAGGATTAAAAGACATTGTAATGAAATAACTATTACTATCCATAAGTTTAGTTGTTACATATGGATATGGAAACCTTGTAAAATATGATGTGTAAGGAAATTTTATATTTTTGAAAATACATTAATTTTAAAATTTATTATATGCACCAAGAAATAACAATTACATCCATTTTAAAATGAAATAGTTATTCTTCAATTTAAAGAATAGTTATTTCAATATAATAACTAATCCATGTAATAAATATGCAACCAAGTGAATTTTTTTTTTTTTTTTTAGAGAGTTTCAACCTATAGTGTTTGCTCCCAATGATAACTCTTTTATCATCAGACGTGTTTTTGGTATAGGCGAGAATTAAATCACAAATCTCTTATTCAACTATTAGAGATTTTACTAATTAAGCTAACTGGAACCCACGCAACCAAATGATTGAATTGCTATTACACATAAATAACTATTCCGTTACAAGAACTATTATACACGCTAATGTCTCTGAGTAGAATTAGTTTCTGTTAGTTAGCCAGCTAGGAGTAAGTCTAGTGCCACAAAAATTTCCTCTACTTTTATCACAATTTACCTGTGTGGCGCATTGTAAGTGGTGCAAATAAAATAATGGTACATCTGAGTCTATGATTTCACCACTCACAAGACCCACCATATAGTAAAGTTGTAGAATTAATTCAGGTACTAGACTTACTCGTCCACTAGTGTTAACGTTAGTCAGAGGAGATCAAACGTTCTAGTCAAAACTTAAAAGCAAAAATAAAAAAGGTAATAAAAAAGACCTCACAATCACATGGCTCTTTTTTTTTCTTTTTTCTTTTTTTTTTTCTTCAGCCCTTGGGTGTGAATGTCTGATCTGATTACATGCAAAGCCTTTTCACACCTCTTACGCTTTTCTTTCAGCTCCAGCTAGTTGTTTACGTCGTGAATATTTTGATTCTTGGTTAATCAGAGCCATATAGTAAAGAGACGTTAACGGGACTTAAATCTTAAAGAGACGTTAACTCAAAATAATAAATAGACATGTGTCATTTGTTGAGTGGAAGAGCAGGGACGGAGACGAAGACCTTGAGACACAGGATGCGCATTCCTTCCATCCTATTATGTTTGGCATGTTTTCGAATTTTTTTTAAGAGAGCACCATTTAATATATTAAGTAACTTAATTTTGGCAAATGAACCTATATGAAAAGTTAGTAACTTTTGAAGGATAGAATTAATACCATTGAAAATTGTGCAACATTTTATTAAGAATTAAAGCACGTTTAGTAAATTGTAATAGGCACTGTAATGTAACAATCATTCTTATGGTTTAGCTATTTTATAGTTTGGTTATGTTTTTATTACAGAGATTAGTAATTCTTTATGAATAGCTATTCTTTAAAATGAGAAATAACTATTCATCTCTAAAAGGGTTGTAATAGTTATTCCTTAGTAGATGTAATAATTTCTAACATTAATATATTTCCAAATAATAAACTTTCCATATTCACCTAACAATTATGGAAATAAAAAATCATCAAAAAAATAACTCATCTCTCTAAAATTTAAAATATATTATTTTCTAAGAAATACAACTGTATGAATGAGATATTTCCTAAAATAGATCATAAGTTTTATTCTAATGTTACAACTCATAACCAAACTAATTAATAGGTTTAGTTATTCCATTACAATACATTTTATTCCCGGTAATAAATATTATTATTTCTGTTGTAATCCACATTCAGTGTACCAAACGTACTCTTAATGTTTTCCTTCCCTAAGCCAAACTGACTCATAAATCTCTTTTGGTTTCTTGCTCCTCTCTCTACGTATAGTTTGTTTGCTTGAGAGAGACAGAGGAAGAGAGAGTATGGGGAAAAAAATTACCCTGAGGCTTTTGTTTGTGATAGCTTTGCTTGTATTGAGTAGTGTAGGAGTCAAAGCTGAAGCTAGAAAATTTTCACCAAAAATCAATAGAAAATTGAAGCTTCTCAACAGGCCAGCAATCAAGAGTATTAAAGTATTTTTCTTCTATTAAACTTTCCACTATCCTCCTATATTAAGATGTAGAAACACTATGGGTTCTAGTGAGCTCAATCGATAAAATCTCTTTTATCATACAATAAGAATTTTGGGATTTGAATCTCGTCTATACCAAGAATCAAGTGGTGTCTTGGCATGATGATAAAGAGCAATATCACATAATAGATGTCGTAGGTTAAAATGTGTAGTATCTATCAACAACAACGACAAAAAAGAAAAAAGAAAAAAAAAAGAGGAGCATAGACACTTTGAAATTTTCCATGTGTCTGTGTTCAACACGTCAAACCAGTGATAGAATTACTCTTGGCGCAGCAATATATCCAATTTCGTTGCCTGGTGGACTCTCATATCAAATAACCATTTACATTTTTAAGGTTAGCAAATGAATGTAATTCATTTTCATAATTTGGTAAATTACAACTTGATCCCAAAAGTTTGATAGGAAATAGTGAATTTAATCTTAACCAATCTTCTAACAATTGTTTCATGCATGGCTCAAACTCTCTCTTAATGTGGGGGCCTAATACGTAAGATTTTTAACCATGTTTTGTTATAATGATAAATTACTATTCGATTTCAAAAGATTAAACTAATAGGATAACATGAATTTAACACTTGACCGATATTCTATTAGAATTAACATATGCAATTGAAATGCATTCCATCAATTGAGTGGAGACATAATTCAAATTTATGACTACATACTCTTATATCATGATAATTAATTATTAAGTGCACCAAAAGCTTAAACGGTTAGAAATTGTTGAATTTATTTATTTAACAAATATTCTAACGATTGCTTTTGACTTTAGGATCCTAGTACAGGCAATTGGTGGGTGCAATATGGAGAGAAAATCAACATTGGTTATTGGCCACCTGATTTATTCAAATCTTTAAGCTTTCACGCAGAAATTGTGGATTGGGGAGGTGAAGTATATAGCTCCAAACTGCAACATGCTCCACACACTACAACAGCTATGGGAAATGGAAACTTTCCTCTTCCTTATCTGTGCAATTCAGGATGCATAACACGAATGCGAATACATGACAATTCTCCAACCTTGAAGTTCCCAGATTGGGTAGAAACTTATACGGATGACTACAACTGCTACGATGTTATGTATGTTGGAGATTACATTGAAGATCCTGAATTTTTTTATGGAGGGCCTGGTAAAAATTATATTTGCCCTTAAGGACTTGTAATGGCTAGTAGAAGGGAATGGATAATATAAAAAATTTCTCGTGCTGATTAATCATATGTAAGATATCGAAGTTGAAGTACAATCAAAATCAAAATCAAATCTAAATTAGCTTCTCATTAAGTCTAATTTTACACTAAGTGCCCATTTTATTTTTCTTAATTTTGATACTAAGTAACTCATTTATAATACCCAGTGCAAAAGTCAAGATAATGTATACAACCTAGCAATTATGATTGTGTTATATCAATATCCAAGACTACCATTTGTAATTTCATAAACATGTATCTAGTTGGAAACTCTTTCCTTCTCCTACGACATTGTAATTTCTTGGGCAATAATTGTTCTCTCACACTTCACACTTGTTGATGTAGACCACAAACACATTATGTGATTTACGTCCATAATTTCACACATGATTGTCACATTTTTTATTTATTGATATCCATATTTAAAACATGAAATGGGTGATGAGTACAAACAATATACAATAAGAAGTGTGTGAAAATCAATGCCCCTTTTTTGATTCCTAGACTAGTGTTTTTAGAATGCAACCTAAATTTGTGCCAAGAGCCTTATAGTTCAATTAATACCTCTTAGTATTTTTGAAGAAAACATTCAAGATTCAAATCTCCTCCCCTCAATTGTTGTAAGTTGAAACTATCAATTTTTTTTTTTTAAATTGTAACCTCAGTTTCCAAAACCTAAAGCGAAAATATAACTCTCCTAATTTGGAATTTCCTTAAAAGCATAGTGACAAGAAAAATGCTAAAGCCTAAAAGAACTACAATCAATTTTAGTATTACAAATGAGTTACAAACTATCATGATAATAAATGTGATTGGTGTCACTTCAATGATATAATAAATGAATGTTCAATTTATATATTTATGATTGGTGGAACATTAATATTTGTAATAGAACATATAGGATCCTAGATTTCTAATATCATAAAACTATCATCAATTGATTATCAAATTAGATTGAGGAGTATTTACTATTTGGATTTTGTTAATGAAATCCTAGATTCATAATATCATAAAACTATCATTAATTGATTGCCAAATTAAATTGAGTATTTATTATTTGGTAAAACCCTAAAAGCAATGATAAATGTGCATTTAATGCATTATTAAAGGTCAAAATATACTCTTAGTCCCTCCATCCCATTTTGTTTGGTATGTTTAGAAAAGGAAAAAAAAGTTAACAAATGCCCTAAGTGTATTGGTTAGAAACTATTTTAAGAAATATTTAATGGGAAAATGATAAAAACAATTAATTTTTTTGCCGACTTTTTATATTTCCTATAAAAGTTGTGTTAAAACTTTCCTAAAATTGTCTAATAACAATTGCTCTAAGAGCACCCATTAATAAAATTCTTTAAAAAATTCAGTATTTTAAGAGAATGTCATTTAATGCATTGTCAATCTTTAATAAGTAACTTAATTTAGCAAGGGCTGGAGTTCAAGTCTCCAGAAGAGAGCTTCACATACATATATACTTAGATTAGATTAGAGTTAAATTCTATCTTGGATAAAAAATTTCCAAAGGAACACATATGGAAAAATGGAAACTTTAGAAGGATAGAATACCATTGAAAACTGTGCAACATTTCATTAAGAATTAATGTTTTCCTTCTCTAGGCCAAATTGACTTATAAATCTCTTATGGTTTCTTGCTACTCTCCATATGTGTAGTGTTTTTGTTTGAGAGAGACAGAGAAAGTGAGGGTATGGAGAAAAGAATTACTCTAAGGCTTTTGTTTGTGATAGCTTTGCTTGTTTTAAGCAGTGTAGATGTAGAAGGTAAAGCTAGAAAAATTACATCAGAAGTCAATAGAAAATTGAAGCTTCTCAATAAGCCAGCAGCCAAGAGTATTAAGGTAATTTTTTTTTCTACTAAACTTTCCACTATCCTCTTATGCAAAGAAGCAAAGACACCAAAAGTCAATTGGTGTCTTGGCTTAATGATTAAGAGAAATCATCACAGAATATATGTCATGCATGGGTTGAACTTGTGTTGTAATTATCAACCAAAAAATTAAAGGAGCATAGACACTTTGAAATTTTCTATGTCTTTGTTTGACATGTCAAGGGAAACTCCTACATGCATGTTCATGTTGTGTGTAGGAGGAAAATTATATCTAAATTTTGATTTTATTTCTAAATATTTGGATAATTATTATTTATTTTAAACTTAAAATAACCATAAAATATGCCTATTAATGACTAAAATCTATCTTTTTATAGAAACAATCACACATAGACACACAATGAAAAGGGAATGAGGTTCTAATATAAAGACAAAATAACAAGAATCACTCAAAAGTTATGGTAATAGAACTATCTAACGATGTATATTAATTAATTGTGATATCCCCACTGTCTCATACTATTATTTTTCAAGAATTTTTGTGTCTCGTGTCATGGCGCGTCAATGCCTATGTTTTGACTCTACATACCTATTATAAACATTTAGGGCATGTTTGCCATGCGGTAACTAGATCTCATGATAGAATGGTAATTCTTGTATAATAGCTATTTAGTTATTTAGTTGCATCTTCATTACAATGAATAGTTATGACTTAGGATTAGCTATTACATAAATTGAGGAATAGTTATCACTCTCTAAAGAGAGTTATTCCTTAGTAGTGTAACAATTTTCAATCAATATATTTTAAAAAATACAACATTTCCATATGCATCATCTTTTAAAAGATTTCCACATGTACAACTAATTTTACAACCAAACGTATGAACTATGAATAGGAATTCTACAACATATTTTATTCCCGATAATAAAGATTAATATTCTTTATAATAATAATAATAATAATAATAATAATAAGAGATTAATATTCCTATCGTAATCTCCCTTTAGTGTACCAAACATGTCCTAAATTATATGTCTAACCTCACTCTCTCACGTAGGTTTTGGCCAAAAGAAAATTACTTGGGATAGTTCCATAAATTTCCTTAATTTCTAATTTATGCCAAGATTTGGTCGAACCCAATTCTTTGCCTCCATTTCACAAATTGTCTTCAAAACCATGCCATTTGAACACTATGACATATAAAATTGAAATCCTCCCCAGGAAAAATCTCGTTCAGAGATATACCCATGTGGCTCTGTCACATTGAAATATCTTATCCATACAATTTTTTTTTTCATAGATTAGAGATTGTAACCCGGAGCAATTCATACCTCATGGTAAAATGTGGATTGTGGCATGGATTATAAATGTCAATAGGCCAATACATCTAGGGTGGAAACGTCAATAGGCCAAAATGCCTATAAAATTCATCTTGTTTTGACCGTATAGTTTGTATAATTATCATATATAATTAGCCATGAAACGCTATAAAGGTCAAATATAGCACTGAAGTAACAAAATGCAGATTGAAAGTCGTCTTGTTGATTAAAGTTTTATGTATGAGATTGCATCAATGCTAGTTTTCATTATCAAGAAATTTTTGTTATTATTAATTAAGATTATATTTTTTTGATCTAATAGTGTACATAATTTCACATCATTTAAAATTTTTAAATGGCATAGCATAAGATACACCATTAAATTTGTAATATTTAATCCAAATCATAATTGGATCCATTTTAAATGAAAAGGATTCTAATGCTTTTTTTTTTTTTTTTTTTTAGGAAGGGATTCTAATGCTATTAACCAAGTATGCTAAGCATTGCCTTAGAAATTTTTCGTTTACTTTTTTGTTGCCTTATTGGTAAATGATGTGCTTCAATTTTGAATAAAACTTTCTATCTTTTAATTTAAAAAAGGGGGTTGCTAAGTATTTGTGGTTCTTACTTATAGAGTGAAGATGGAGATATTATCGATTGCGTTGACATCTACAAGCAACCTGCTTTTGATCATCCTGCATTAAAGAACCATAAAATTGAGGTACATTTTCTTTCATAACCTTATTCTCTCTTCATGTTAGATTATTTATTCAAAATATACTTATATGTGTGTGTGATGCAACAAAATGAACTTATTAGTGAAGTTATAAGAGAAACTCTAGGGCATCTAAAATTATAAATTCCTTCAATGCACTTATTGAATTGGACTCTATTATACATATTATTTACTTTCTTTGATTTTCCTCAATACTTAACTAAGCTCACATGCATACTTACCATTCTAATGATTCACCGCTCAAAATCAATCATTTCAACAAGTTGTAATAAAATGCGTGGTCGTAAAAGAACTCATAATACAATGTTTCATGTAATTTGCAGATGAGACCGAGTATTAGTTTTCCATCTGACACTACTACAGCTGCTAAAAACGAGTCATCCCAACGAGTTCTGTCGCAAATTTGGCACAAAAGTGGAAGTTGTCCAAAGGGAACCATTCCCATTCGCAGAATTACGAGGAAAGAATTATTGGGGGCTGCCTCCATCGAGCACTTTGGAAGGGAAGGCCCACGGTCTTCTTTTGTTGCAAACACAACAAATAACCAAAGTAGTCATTTTGTATACCGTAACAATGGCACAGAAGTCAATGTCTTTCCTTTACCCGACCACTCGGTAATTATAATTTGTAATAGCCTATATATATATATATATTTTTTTTTTCTTTTTTTGCCATAGACATCATATATAGTTTTGTGCATTAGCTTTGTGCTAATGCCCAATGGACATGAGCTCAACACAATTAGATTGCACTTTTTTTTTTTTTTTTTTTTTTTAAATCATTTCAACAAGTTGTAATAAAATGCGTGGTCGTAAAAGAACTCATAATACAATGTTTCATGTAATTTGCAGATGAGACCGAGTATTAGTTTTCCATCTGACACTACTACAGCTGCTAAAAACGAGTCATCCCAACGAGTTCTGTCGCAAATTTGGCACAAAAGTGGAAGTTGTCCAAAGGGAACCATTCCCATTCGCAGAATTACGAGGAAAGAATTATTGGGGGCTGCCTCCATCGAGCACTTTGGAAGGGAAGGCCCACGGTCTTCTTTTGTTGCAAACACAACAAATAACCAAAGTAGTCATTTTGTATACCGTAACAATGGCACAGAAGTCAATGTCTTTCCTTTACCCGACCACTCAGTAATTATAATTTGTAATAGCCTATATATATATATATTTTTTTTTTCTTTTTTTGCCATAGACATCATATATAGTTTTGTGCATTAGCTTTGTGCTAATGCCCAATGGACATGAGCTCAACACAATTAGATTGCACTTTTTTTTTTTTTTTATTTTTTTATAATACATTTTGATTAGATATTATTTATTATCATAGATATTTAGTTTATAATTTTAAGGTTAAAAAAATTTTAACATTTCATAGATGAAATAGTTATACACAAAAAAGTTATTGAGTGTTGTAATAAAAACAAAGATTTACAGACTAGGTGTAACTTGAATTTGACTATTAATATGTGTGTGAGTAGATTTAAAGATGCATGCAAACACATCAATGGATGATTTTGAATTTTTATAAAGGTTTTCTATGGAAGATATTATCTCGGAAAAATATGTATTATTTTGTAAAGGTATCTTCCCAATTGCCTAAAAAGATTTTGTCACAGTATTTATTCTTTGCTGCTAATAAAAAAAAATGTAAAAGGAAAGTATTCGACATGCAAGTTTGTTACAAAATATTTATAATTTTTTTAATAATTGAAATCTTGCAATTAGTTAATAAATGCAAGTTTGTTCCAAAAGATTTCATGGTTTTAAAACCAAAAAAAAAAAAAATTACAATTTTTTTTTATTTTAAATAATTGAAATCTTGCAATTAGTTAATAAATATGTTCATGTTGAAATTTGTCATTTTTTATTTTATTTTTATTTTTTATAATTATGCTGATTTTTTTTTTTTTTTGGTGATGCTTGTGAACCAGACTTCATATCTTATTACATTGGGATATAGTTATGTTGGTGCTAGAGGAAATATAAATATCTGGAATCCAAGAGTTCAATCGCCCGATGAATACACTACTGCTCAAATTTGGCTTAAAAGTGGACCTGGAGATAGTTTTGAAAGTATTGAAGCTGGCTGGATGGTTGGTTCATTAAACAAAAAATTGACCCCATTTTCTAGTACATATTTAATGCACATGGTATTAGTCACATTTTTTTAACCTCAAAATTTGGTAATATTGTTTTCTCTTTTTCTAGGTCAACCCAAAGTTATTCAGTGATACACAACCTCGAGTATTTATACGATGGACTGTAAGTACATTTTTGCTAAGCCAAAGAGGGGAAATTGCAATCTCAATTATATTTTTGACACTTTATGTGTGAGTTTTCACAAAGATTCATGTAGCTCAATTGGTACCTTGTGGTATTTTCAATGGAGACATTCCAAAATCAAATCCCCCTCCCCAGTTATAACTATCAAATTTATCCAAAAAACAATTGTGAGTTTACACTAAGGGTCCGTTTGGATATAACTTATTTTGCTGAAACTGAAATAAAAACTGAAAACATTGTAGAAAAATAATTTTTAAATGTGTGAATAGTGCCGTGGGGCCCATTTTTAATGAAAAAGTAGTTGAAAAGTAAAGTTTGAAAGACTCGTTAACAGTGCACGAGTGCACTGTTTACAGGAGAATTGGTCAAAAGTTGCGGCTTAAAAAAAAAAAAAAAAAAAAAAAAAAAAGGAGAAAACGTGCAAACGTGGACGCAAACATGTATCCAAACGGATACTAACAATCTTAGTTTTCCTTTGGAAACAAATATCAATTAGTTAACAATATATTTTAATTTATTAATTTATTCTTTTTTACTTTTCTACTTAGTTGGATTCGTATCAGAAGACGGGTTGCATTAACCTCATTTGCTCTGGATTTGTACAAACTAGCCAAGAGATCGGATTAGGTTCAGCTATTCAACCTACATCACAAAGATGGGGAGACCAATATGAGGTCGGCATCCAAATTGACATGGTAAAATATATGAATGAATCTCTCTCTCTCTCTCTAAACTTTATATATATATATATATGTATGTATGTATGTATATTTAGAAGAAATAGTTCAATAGATATGATCAAATAAAGCCAAGAGTTTTATATTTTAAATGACACTTTCTGGTATTTCGGTATTTCCAACATGGAATCTACCCCACCTATTGAATTATCAAAAAGGAAAAGAAAAGAAAAGAAAAGATTTGATCACATAAATGAAGGGAATTATTAAAAAGATTTGTACTTGACTTGTGTGTACAATTCTCATACATAAATATACCATTTTTTTCCCTTTTCTCTTTGAGTAAATAATGATATGTAATGGTTTGTTTAAAATCCAATCTTTTTGTTTTAGGATCCAAATCAGAAAAGATGGTGGCTAAAATTTGGAGACGATGTGATAGGGTATTGGCCCTTCGAAATCCTAACATATATGCAACAGAAAGCCGTATTAGTTCAATGGGGAGGGGATGTTTATAGCAAAAACGTGAAGGGAGTGAAACCCCACACTACAACAGCCATGGGGAGTGGAGATGATGCATCTGCGTTGTTGGGAGCAGCTTGTTACATTAATAAGCTTAGAATCTTGGATTATTCTCTCCAATTGAAGTACCCTGAATGGGTACATACTGATTCCGAGGAACCCTATTGCTACAGCTCTCTTAATTACCAAAAGAGTCTTGCATTTGAGCCTACGTTATTCTTTGGAGGTCCTGGTCGAAGTCGTTATTGTCCATGAGAGCAACAAGACATATATGTTGATGCCAACATTTTCTAGCAATAACACATCAATAATTTATCGGATGCCTTCCACACAAAAGGTGTGGATAATTATATCCCCAATTGTGTAATTGTGTGGCATTAAGCAATTTTTGGCATTTCATCTTAGCATTTGAGAAAAAAAGGGGTAAGTTTCAAATTAGTTTCCAATCTTTTCACTGTGTGTTAATTTGGTTCTAAATGTTTTAAATGTATTATTTTAGTCCCTAATTTTTTTGATATTGTGTCAAATTGATCCTTGCAGTTAAGTGATAGATAGAAAATATTACTGTGGTTAACAGTTAAAATAAAAGATAATTTTTTTTTGCCAACTCAAATGTCCTTGTTCAGAGAGAGTTTGTGTATGTTCCAATTAGCTAAACCAATAAAGTTTCATTTCATCGAATAAGAGATCTAAGATTTGAAGCCCATCTACACCAAAAAAACGATTAATGTTTTAGCTTGATAATAGAAACATTCATTATAAAGCAGACATTATATGTTGAAATTTTATTGTATCTTAAAAAAAAAAAAAAGAGTTAGCTATCAAGTTTCTCATCAATTGTGTTTGTGATACAACAAATATTGAATTGTACAAGTAACAATTAAGGAGAATTCCAAACTTTGTGTATTTTGTTTTTTTTTTTTTGTTTTTTGTTTTTTTTGAGAAGATGCCGTAAATAACTTAATATTAATAGATAAATAGACTATGAAAAGACACAATTGAAAATTCATTATTGAAAAGTTACCGTTGAAGAGTCCCAAGACTCAACCTTCAAAATATTATCAAAACGAATGCATATCCTTTATCTCAAGGTCTTTGTCCCAGTCCCTGCTCCACTATTCAATAGATGACATGCGCGTCTACTTAGGGTATGTTTAGTACACTAAATGTAGATTACATTAAGAATAGTAATATTTATTACTAGGAATAAAAGACATTGTAATGGAATAATTATTATTATCCATAAGTTTAGTTGTTACATATGGATATGGAAAGCTTGTAAAATATGATGTATAAGGATACTTTATATTTTTGGAAATACATTAATTTTAAAATATGCACCAAGAAATAACAATTACATCCATTTTAAAATGGAATAGTTATTCTTCAATTTAAAGAATAGTTATTTCAATATAATAACTAATCCATGTAATAAATATGCAACCAAGTGACTTTTTTTTTTTGGAGAAAGTTTCAACCTATGGCGTCCGCTTCCGATGATAAATCTTTTATCATCAGACTAAGACACTAGTCGATTTTTGGTGTAGGCAAGAATTGAACCCCAAATCTCTTATTCAATCATTAAAGACTTTACTAATTGAGCTAACTAGAACCCATGCAACCAAATGACTAAATTGCTATTACACATGAATAACTACTCCATTACAAGAACTATTATAGCATACCAAGCGTACCCTTATTGTTTTCTACTCTTAACACACTAACGTCTCTGAGTAGGATTAGTTTCCGTTAGTTAGCCAACTAGGAGTAAGTCTAGTGCCACAAAAATTTCCACTACTTTTATCACAACTTACCTGTGTGGCGTGTTGTAAGTGGTGCAAATAAAATAGTAGTACATGTGAGTCTATGATTCCACCACTCACAAGACCCAGCATACAGTAAAGTTGTAGAATTAGTTCAGGTACTAGACTTACTCGCCCACTAGTGTTAACGTTAGTCAGAGGAGATCAAATGTTCCCGTCAAAACTTAAAGGCAAAAAAAAAAAAAAAAAAAGTAATCAAAAAGACCTCACAATCACATGGCTCTTTTTTTTTTTTCTTTTCTTTTTCTTTTTCTTCAGCCCTTGGGTGTGAATGTCTGATCTGATTACGTGCAAAGCCTTTTCACACCTCTTGCCCTTTTCTTTCAACTCCAGCCAGTTGTTTCCGTCGTGAATATTTTGATTCTTGGTTAATCAGAGACATATATATGAGTCCAAATCTTCTGTCTCACTTTTTCTGCTCCACTCTATACTACACCAATAAATGCTTACCACGTGTTTACTTAATTAATTAAATACTATTATTAATTAATAACTATAGTATTAATAAGTCAATAATGATAGCATTTAATTAATTAGGTGAACATGTGGCAAGCATTTATTGGTGGAATATAAAGTGGAGCAAGAAATAAACAACGGGACTTTTTTTTTTTGCTAAACAACGGGACTTAAATCTTAAAGAGCCGTTAACTCAAAATAATAAATAAACACGTGTCATTTGTTGAGTGGAGGAGCTGGGACGGGGACAAAAACCTTGAGACACAGGATGTGCATTCCCTCCATCCTATTATGTTTGGCATGTTTTAGAAATTTTTTTTTTAAGAGAACACCATTTAATATATTGAGTATTAAGTAACTTAATTTTGGCAAATGAACCTATATGAAAAGTTAGTAACTTTTGAAGAATAGAATTAATAACATTGAAAATTGTGCAACATTTTATTAAGAATTAAGGCACATTTAATAGACTGTAATAGACACTGTAATGTAACAGTTATTCCTATGATTTAGCTATTCTATAGTTTGGTAATGTTTTCATTACAGAGATTAATCATTCTTTATGAATAGTTATTCTTTAAAATGAGAAATAACTATTCATCTCTAAAAGGGTTGTAATAGTTATTTCTTAGTAGATGTAATAATTTCTAACATTAATATATTTCCAAATAAATAAACTTTCCAGATCCACCTAACAATTATGGAAATAAAAAATCATCAAAAAAATAACTCATATCTCTAAAATTTAAAATATATTATTTTCTAAGAAATATAACTGTATGAATGAAATATTTCCTAAAATAGGTCATAAGTTTATTCTAATATTACAACTCACAACCAAACTAATTAATAGGTTTAGTTATTCAATTACAATACATTTTATTCCTAATAATAAAGATTATCATTTCTGTTGTAATCCACATTCAGTGTACCAAACGTACTCTTAATGTTTTCCTTCCTTAAGCCAAACTAACTCATAAATCTCTTTTGGTTTCTTGCTACTCTCCGTAAGTATAGTTTGTTTGCTTGAGAGAGACAGAGGAAGAGAGAGTATGGGGAAAAAAATTACTCTGAGGCTTTTGTTTGTGATAGCTTTGCTTGTATTGAACAATGTAGGAGTAAATGCTGAAGCTAGAAAATTTTCATCAGAAATCAATAGAAAATTGAAGCTTCTCAAGAAGCCAACAATCAAGAGTATTAAGGTATTTTTCTTCTATTAAACTTTCCACTATCCTCCTATACTAAGATGCAGAAACACTATGGGTTCCAGTGAGCTCAATCGATGAAATCTCTTTTAATTATCATCCAATAAGAATTTTGGGATTCGAATCTCGCCTACACCAAGAATCAAGTGGTGTCTTGGCATGATGATAAAGAGCAATAACACATAACAGATGCCATAGGTTAAAATTGTGTAGTATCTATCAACAACAACGACCAAAAAAAAAAAAAAAAAAGGAAAAAAAGAAAAAGAAAAAGAAAAAGAAAAAGGGAGCATAGACACTTTGAAATTTGCCATGTGTCTGTGTTCAACACGTCAAGGGAAACTCCTATGTGTGTTCTTATTGTGTTAGGATGAAAATAATATTAAAATTTAGAATTTAGATATATTTCTAAATATTTGGATAACTATTATTTATTTCAGTAACTTAAAATAAGCATAAAATATACCTATTAATGACTAAAATCTACCCTTTTTTTTTAAGAACCAAACATACACACATTCGCACACAAGGGAGGGTGAATGGGGTTCTAACACAAAGGAATACCACAAATTTAACTCAAAAACCATGATAATAGAACTACCTAACGATCTATCACTTTTCTGTCCCAAAAAAAAAAAAAAAAGAAGAAAAAAGAAGAAGAAGGAACTACCTAACAAAGTAAATTAATTAATTGTGATATCCTCATTGCCTTGTATTATAATTTCTCAAGAATTTATGTGTATTGTGTCATTCCGTGTTTGTGTCCATGTTTCTACTCTACATATCTATTATAAATATTAAAGAGTATGTTTGCTATGCGGTAATTAGATCTCATAATGGAATGGTAATTCATTTATAGTAGCTATTCAATTATTTGGTTGTATCTTCATTACAGGGAATAGTTATTACCTAAATTGAGGAATAGTTATCACTCTCTAAAGATAGGTATTCCTTAGTAGGTGTAACAACTTTTTAAATTAATATATTTTCAAAAATACAAATTTTTATATGTATCACTTCTACAAGATTTCCATATGTAACAACTAATTTTACAACCAAATGTATGAACTATGAATAGGAGTTCTATTATAACATATATATTTTATTCCCAATAATAAATATTAATATTCTTTATAATAATAAAAATATAAGAGATTAATATTTCTATCGTAATCTCCCTTTAGTGTACCAAGCATACCCTAAATTATTTGTCTAGCCTCACTCTCTCACGTAGTTTTTGACCAAAAGAAAATTATTTTGGACATTTCCTTAATTTCTAATCTATGACAAGATTTGGTTGAACCCAATTCTTTGCCTCCATTTCACTTTTTTTTTTCTTCTAAATCGTACCATTTGAACACTATGACATCTAAAATTGAAATCCTCCATAGGAGAAATCTTATTTAGAGTACCCACGTGGCTCTACCACAGTAAAATATCTTATTCATACAACTTTTTTTCATAGATTAGAGGTTGTAACCTAAAGCAAATCATATCCCAGGGTAGAATGTGGCATAGATTATAATTGTCAATAGGCCAACACATCTAGGGTGGGAAGCGTCAATAGACCAAAATTTCTATTGTTTTGAGCATATAGATTGTATAATTCCCATACATAATTAACCATGATGTGGTATAAAGTTTAAAATATAGCACTGGAGCAACAAAATGCATATTGAAAGTTGTCTTGTTTATTAAAGTCTTATGTATGGGAGTGCACCACTGTTAGTGCTAGTTATCGAGATATTTTTGTGATTATTAAAATATATTTCCTGGATCTAATAGTGTACACATTTTCACATCATTTAAAATTTTAAATGAGTAGACAACACAAAATACATCTTTAAATTTGTAATATTTAATCCAAATAAAAATGGATTCATTTTAAATGAAGAGGATTCTAATGCTTTTAACTAAGTATGCTAAGCATTGCCTTGGAAGATTTTCCGTTACGTTTTTTGTTGCCTTATTGCTGAATGATGTACTTAAATTATAAAATGAATAAAGCTTCTATCTTTTAACTTTCATTAAAATGGGGGTTGCTAAGTATTTTTGATTCGTATAGAGTGAAGATGGAGATATTATCGATTGTGTTGACATCTACAAGCAACCTGCTTTTGATCATCCTGCATTAAAGAACCATAAAATTGAGGTACATTTTCGTTCATAACCTTATTTTCTCTTCATATATATATTTGATTATCTCTTAAAAATATACTTATATGTGTGTGCGATGCAACAAAATGAACTTATTAGTTATTAGTGAAGTTATAAGAAAAACTCTAGGGCATCTAAAATTGTTAATTCCTTCAATGCACTTCTAGAATTGGACTCAATTATATATAATATTCACTTTACTTTCTTTGATTTTCCTCATCAATACTTAACTAAGCTGACATGTATACTCACCATATAATATAAGAGAAATTATAAACTCACAACATTTATACCACAACTCTAATGTGATAAATTATAAGTAATCGGGAAAAAAAAAATGATGGACTCATATGAAAGTGATGCTTCACCTCACAATCAATCATTTCAACAAGTAGTGGCATAATATAAGAGAAATTATAAGCACACAACTTTTATGCCACAATTTTGATATGATAAATTGTGAGTAATGAGAAAAAAAAATGGTGAACTTATATGAAAGTGATGCTTTATCGCACACAATCAATCATTTCAACAGGTTGTGACGTAATGTGTGGTCGTAGAAGAACTCATAATATAATACTTCCTGTTATTTGCAGATGAGACCAAGCATTAGTTTTCCATCTGACACTACTACAACTACAACTGCTAAAAACGAGTCATCTCTACCAGTTCTGTCTCAAATTTGGCACAAAAGTGGAAGCTGTCCAAAGGGAACCATTCCCATTCGCAGAGTTAGGAGGCAAGAATTACTGTGGGCTGCTTCCCCCTCGAGCACTTTGGAAGGGAAGGCCCGCGGACAAACACAACGAATAACAAAAGAAGTCACTTTGTATACCAAAATAATGGCACTAAACTCGAAGTCTTTCCTACACGTGACCACTCGGTATAATATAAGAGCCTATTGATATATATATATATATATATATTTTCCATAGACATCATATAGTTCTGCACTTGTGCTAATGGACACGAGCTCAGAACAATTTTATTATAATTTTTTTTTTTTTTTTGCAAGCTATCACCCTTCACTTTCTTTTTCTTTTTCTTTTTTTGCCTCTTTTACGTATTAAATATATATATATATATATATATTATTAATTTACACTAGTAAAACAGTATACTGGTATTAATCAGTTTGAAAATATATCATTTTACTAGGCACTTAGGAACAATATTTTGTTACTAGTTATAATATATATATATATATATATATTTTGGATAGAAAACACAAAAACTTCATGAATAATTAAAAGCAAGAGATACATCATGGAGAATAGTCTATTCAAGAAAATTGTGACTCTTTTCAATTCAAACAAAAAAATCAAATATGCCTAAAGCTTGTTTAGCTAACTGGTGAGTAGGCATATTGCCATTCCTACGAACAGGAGAAAATAAAACATTCCAGAACTCATAGGAAGCTACTTGCACCCCATAAATCAAAGCAGTAATCGTTGAAGCAGCATGAGAATTTCCACAAAGAGCATGAAGAATGTTAAGTGAATCTCCTTCTTGAACAAAGTCCTAAATACCCATATCCTTAGTAAATTCCAAACCAGATTCAAAAGCCTTTGCTTCAACTTCAATAACTCCAAGAGGAAACTAAAATTTCTTACTAAGACCTGCAATAAAATTTCCAACATGGTCTCGAATTACAACCCTTACTCCGGCTTCTTTTTGATCCTTAAAGATAGTTCCATCTACATTAACCTTATAAAAAGGAAAAGAAGAAGGCATCCATTTTGAAATTATTATTTGCTCACCAATAGCAACTTGTTTGAAAGTTCAAAATGCGTATAAAACACCTTTGAATGTTTAGACCCCTAATTACAAAAATATCAATTCAAGCTTTATATCAAACAATGTATGTGCGGAAAATGATAACAAGCTTATAACAGAATTGATAGACAATCTAAACCATAAATAATCACAATCACAGCAGTAATTAAATGGTAAAGATAAAGGGAAGAGAGATGCAAACATAAGGACAACACACAATGTGTTATCCAAGAGGAAACCAAAGCCCTCGACGTAAAACCTCTCCGCCGCCCTCCAAGCGGTCAATAATCCACTAGAAAGTGTAGTTGAGATACATGAACAGCAATAGACCCTCCAAGCCTAATCTACCCAGGTACCTAAGCCCTCCAAGCTTCTTCCTCTAACGAGGTTGTGTCGAACTTTTTTCTTTTCTAGCTTACTAGATTCTACTACTAGACCACAACATCAACCAATAGACATTGGCTCCTTCCAAACTGCTTCCTAAAGCACCAAATAAACCTTCTCACGGATATGGGTAAGGTAAGGTAAGGATTTGGTCAAGAGCCTCTCAAGGATGTATCAATGGAGAGGAAGAGAGTAGATGAATGTGTAAAGTCTCAAAGGTAAAGATTAGGGATGAGGCAATCTTGTTTTTCTCTAGGGTTTCTCTCACAAAATTCTCTTTGGAAGCCCTCTACATTTTGTGGGTATAAGGGTCTATATATAGTGGTGTGTGTTTGGAATACGAAGAGTCAGTTTTTCCCAAACAGGGCTGGTTGGCAGCTTGGCCTCTTGGCTTGTCTAAGTCGCGAGTTCAAGTCGCGAGATAATGGCTTGGCCAGCCTGGGACTTTTGTCCTGTAGTGCGACAGCTAGCATGACCCTTCAGCTCCCCTGTGTGCTTCTCACATGCCTGCAGTTGGCGGCTTGCCAGTCGCAAGTCAGTCGAGAGTCCTAGCTGCGAAACTTTGCTTCTTTGTACAAACTTGAGCTTTTCTTCACATTCTCTCCACACACTACCCTTACATGAATCCCACCGAAATACAGGGTTACTAAGTGCTAAATTACAAGCAAATTGGCATGGAATAAAGCCAACAAGATGGTTGATAAAATTCAACCTTACAATCTCCCCCTTTGGCTATTCCGTGACAAAACCCTAAAACAAACTCTAGACTTAACGTGTGAGTTGGGAACAGTTGGAAAACTCACTCACACCTAACTCTAGAATCTGTGAAGCTTTTAAACCATAAGAACAAGTAACTCCTGAAACACAGCAACACAATAAGTTCATTGTATGCAGAAAACTTGTAATGCAAATGGAGCTAGCACAATGCAATCAAGCATAATGCGATCAAGCACAATGGAATAAAGCAATAAACCATGGCAAGACCAAAACAAGCAATCACTATAGACAAGTGATCACAATGCTCATTCACACTTGGAATGAACATCCAAACATTCAAGTTGACAAGCACAAGGCAAATCACTTGAATGGCCAACACTCAACCAATGCACAGTACATGAAGTATATGCATCTAGGAAAAATCCTATAAGGGCATAAGAGTGACAGTACTTAAAAAGAAATGCATAGCATTTAGTTAAAAGAACTGATTTAACAAAGCACAAAGGCTGCATAAAGTAAGGAACAAACCATAAAGCCTACAAAGTGCATAGAGACACACCCTAAAAGCTTACAAAAGCAATATGGGTACAAAACATAAACATAAACCTTAAAAACCTACAAAGGTACCAGGTACAAACCAAAACAAAAAGAAGATATGCTGAATAACATCATATTATAAACTGAATAACAACTGAAATAACTAACTGTACCAGAGTTATGAGTTATAGCCAAACAACACCTAACACCACAGTGTTTCAAACTAGTAATAACAGCAAAAAACCAAAAAATATCAAAACTATACACAAACCATCAAGTAATAAAGAAATCTCCCCCTCAAAACAAGCATTCCCCCTTAAGTGTATCCCAAAAATTATCTCCCTTTTTGACTGGAATGGCCAAAGGGTCAGTGCTCCTAGCTAGTGTGGATACTGTCAAACTTAGCTGAAAGTACATCAAGTTGATCCTGCATTGTTGTCATCCTTTCAATATGCTGATTTTGAACATCTCTGAGTCCATCAAGCCTTTTCTAGATGATCTGAAATGCATCATGAGGTACAGCTGATGAAGTAGAAGCTCTCCTCCTCTTGGCTCTGCTTCTGGGTGTGGATACCTATCCTGCAGCCTCAACTTCAGTCTCCATTGGATCACCTTCTTCTTGGACATCCTCCTCTTCTTCACCTGGAAGACGACTTTGTATCCTTGTGAGAGTGAATTTGTTTATGGCTGATAAAGGAGTCATGGGATTGATATCTTGTGGGATTGCAACACCCTTTGCTCTGAAAATTCTCATAAGAAGACTTGGAAATACCAGCTTGGGCCTTGAGGTGGTTCTAGTCTCATCTACAATTGTATCATATATGTAAGAACTTATATCAATGAAAGTTTTCTCCTTGAGCTCCACAAGGAAGATAGCTCTTGCATTTGTAAGAGTGGTCATCTTTCTTATAGGATACAAGTTAAACATCATGATAGTGGTCAGACACCTCAATTCAGCAGAGAAGTCAGCAGTGTTGAGACATTTCTTTTCTTTAACTCCACCAAGTCGAGATTGGACGACATCCAAAGATAGCATCCTGTCTTTGTAATTTGTGAACTCATATTCCTCTAAACCCTCAAGTCCTAGCACTTCATCAATGTCATGTGCATCTATGGTGAATTCCTTTCTTCTCACCCAACAACACAACTCCTCCTCCCTTATCACAGCATTGGCATAGAATTCTCTGATGAGAGGCTCACAGACAGGAGGTAGGTCACTCAACAATTTTTCCCAACCTCTACCCTCAAAACAACTTGGAATAAAAGTATCTTTCAACTCCCTTAGATCAACAAATCTTTCCTGAATGATGGTTCCGTTCAAGAAAGAATCCTTATATCTCTCAAAGTGTTGAACTAACCTAAAAGGGTTAGGATCCATTTTCAGCCTTTTGTCAGATTTCTTAGCAGCAGTCTTCTTCTTTGTAGGAGATGTAGCCATCTGTAAACAAGTAGAAGTGGCCACAACAAGAACAAAACACAATATGTGGAAATGCACACATATTAGTAACAAGTTAGTTATAGAGAGATTAACAAACTGTCAAGACAGCACACAGACCAAGCATAGTTGATAACCAAAATATGGATATATCAAATCAAACAAGTTTAATCAGTATAAGTGCAGACAAGAGCAAGCAAAAAAAATGACATTGTAAAACACATTCATATAGATATGATCATATGTCAATGAGACATGACATAATGAGTATGAAGTGTGCAAGAAAGAAACCAAAAGCAGCAGCACACACAAGATATGGTGATTTAAAATAAAAATAATGCCAACCACATACACCAAAAACTCAAACAACTTGATAATCCTAACACCACATTCAGAGAGAAATATAGAAACCTCAAACCCATATGCCTAAAGAAAAAATCTATCAAAAATCTAAGCTCAGACCAAAGATTAGCAAACTGTTGAAAACACATAACACTAAAACACCTCTACAACAAAAAAAAAATAACCACAAACAATCAAACCCAACATTTTAGGCAAACCCATGTTCGAACCCCTCAAAACACAAACCAACATCACAACACCCAGAAACGAGAAAACAACAATAGAAACATAAAGAATGAAGTGAAAACAAGAAAACCCATACCTTTTTCTTGGTGTTTGATGAAAACATGATGCACAAATGAAGGCTTTTTCAAGTGAGACACGAAGTTTTTGAGAGAGAGAAATGGGGAAAACAATGAACAGACACTAAAATTCGAGGGAAAAACTAAAAAACCATTTTAAAAACCGTCTTTAAAACGCAAAATACGCGTTTTTCGCTACTGGATTAAGTCACCAGTCAGTCGCCAGGGTAAGCCGCGAAACACCTTCTAAGTGTTTTTCGTGATTGGAAGGTCTACCTGCGAGATAGTCATGATATGAGCCGCAAAAATCTCTGAGTAATTCTCGAGACTGGACCTTCCACCCGCGAAGAAGTCGCCACACTGAGCCGCGAAAATCATAAAGACTCAAATTTTCAAAAATTTTCTAAGTATTTTTCACGACTGAGACCTTTACTCGCCAGTGACCCGCGAAAATCTCGAAGAGAGCTTCGCGATTGGATCATACAACTGGACCTACCCGCGACTGAGTCGCCAAAACAGGGCAACACTGTTTTTGAAATTTTTGACATTTTTGTAAAAACAAAAACACTTTCCAAAAACAAACTAAAACACTCAAAAATCTTTTTGTGTTTGATCAACAAAGATTGAGCTTGTGAAAACACATTTAAATAAGTACAATCACACAAATGAGTATGTCATTTCTTGAACATAGACTTGTGTGTTGTATGTGGATATCAAAAATGAGATAGTCCTTAGTCTAATGTGAAGCTTCAATGATCAATTCAATCAAGGCATATACAACTAGCACTAGATAATGTGATCCATCTCAATTATAGAAGTATGCATATATGACCTCCCACATAAACTTTAGTACATTTTATTGAAGCTTTCCATTTGGCTCCATTTTCAACATAGCATTTGATCTTTTTGAAGTAACAAATCTCATTGTGAGATAGATGCCTGAAATTTTTAATATTTCAATTTGATGGTTAGCCTTTAGCTTTTTGGGCATCATATAACTTATTTTGGTTGCTTTCCCTTTTTGCTAATCAAATACTAGTATGTGCGACAGGCTTTTGTAGCTCAATATTTCTTTTCATTTGGAGATTTACATTTGGTGAGCTCTTTGAGTAAAGCAATAAAATAAAAGTGGGAAGATATATAGGCACAAGTCTATGCATGTCTTAAGATCAACAAAACCATTCACTAATAATTCATGACAATGTTGAAAATCTATTTACAACAATCACATAGATTTCAGAATTTCTTCTACAATGATATAAGTGCATAAGAGACAAGCTAACCTCGTTAAATGCACAAAACCATTAGTACAAATATACAAGGCAAAACTTACTTTGAGACAAGACTCAACAAAGTTGATCAAACTTTTTGGATTTTCTATTTTTTATGTGTTTTTGGATTTTTGACACAAAAGCAATAAATGACTGATCAAAAGCAGCTTAAATAACAATGGAAAAACATTTGAACCAAATACAAACACACAAACAAAATAACAACCTAAATACTAGCAAGAAGCATACAACTAAGCATATTCACAAACATGGAAAATATTAATGCATGGACATGTTACAATGCTTATGCATGAGTACCTTTCATCACCCACACGTCATGTGCGTTTAAGGTGATATCCTTAACGGATTGGGGACGAGAATTAGGACTTTTAAACCTTCTTGTGAAGCTTTCCAAGCAATTTGTAAAGGCACCGATCATCTTCATAACATCCATCATTCCTGGATCACGGTTTTGACTTCTTAGTTGCTCACCACCCCAAGTCCTCTCGTCATTTCTCCTTCCTTTTGATCAAGGAGCGCTTGCATTGTTCAATGCTCTTAGCTTGTGACAGTTGGGTCTAGTATGTCCTTGCAATCCGCAATAGTGACAAAGATAGTTCGTTCTAGGACCTTGTTGTGATCTTGGAAGTGATCTTCCTCTAGCTCCAAATTTGGCTTCTGATTGATTGCGGGACTTGTTAACTGCCCGTTGATCATTCACATTCTTCTTCCTCTCAGTCTTAACTTTCTTAGGAATAGGCTTATCCACAGTCGTCTCTTTGGCCTTTACAAACTTCACTTCTTTGGTGACATTGGCTGATGAGCTACTTCCTCCGGTATATCCCAATCCGGACTTGTCTGAGGCATGTTTTTGAGATGAAATAACATCATCTAACTTCTTGGAGGAGAACCTATCTATCTTGGCATGAGTTTGCACTATCTCTTGCTCAAGAAATCTCACTTTTGTGTGAGCTTCTGATAGCTCACCATTAAGTGCTTCAATCTCACACTTTGCCTCCTTGTATCTGACTAGAAGACTTTTATAATCCTCCTCAGCTCTTTTCATCTTCTTCACAGCCGCCTTTGCCACCTTTGTATACTCACCCGATTTCTCAAGAAGTACGGCGTAATTCTTTTGAAGACTAGATGTATCTTCATCTTCTTCAGCTTCTGATTCTTCCACAACTCCAATAGACTCCAAATCAGAATGTTCGCCAAGTTCCTTCACAAGTGAACCCAAATCATCTGAGGATTCCACATGTGCAATGGTCATGAATGCGGAGTAATTTCCTTCTCCGTCACAACTATCTTCAGAGTCAAAATTTGATGAATCAGTATCACTCAAGGTAGTGGCATAGACCTTTCCTTTTGGCTTCAAATAATTGGGAAATTCCTTTTTGAAGTGTCCATGTCCATTACACTCGAAACATGTAATTCCTTGAGAGGATTGGGAATCTCTATCATCTTTCCTTTGAAATTCTTTCTTCTCTTTTCCGGAACTCTAAAATTTTCCTTTGTTACCAAATTTCCCACCGTTCTTGAGTTTCAAGAATTTCCAGAAGTTTGTTACAAGGTACACCACATCTTTATCTACTACATCATCTTCCGAAGGGTCATGAGATGCTACTCTCTCATCAATTGTTTTAAGAGTAAAAGATTTGCTCTTCTTTTGTGTGGGCAGCGACAATTCATACGTCTGCAATGAACCAATCAACTCTTGAACCTTGATGTCGTCAAGATCCTTGCTCTCTTCAATGGCCATTACTTTGGCACAAAAACTTTCTGGCAGTGACCAAAGGATCTTCCTTACAATTTTAGAATCCTCCATCTTTTCTCCCAAATTAAATTTTCCGACGACCACCTCATTCAGCTTACTATAAAAAGAGTTAAAAGACTTATCCTTACTCATCTTTAGCTCTTTAAAGCGAGTGGTCAGCATCTGGAGTTTGGTGTCCTTCACCTTCTTAGTCCCCTCATAAGTTGTGTTCAGAATTTCCCATGCTTCCTTAGGAATGTTGATATGTGAAATCCTGTGAAATTATTCTAGAGAGATACCACAGAAAATAGCATTCAAGACTTTACTGTTAGCATTAGCCGCCACAAGAGCTGCCTTATCCCAAGTGGATTTGGCAGCCTTCGGCTTACTCCAACCAACCTCAACAGCATCATCAATAGAACACAAAAACGCCCTCATATGGACTTTCAAAAATGCATAATTATTACCATAAAAAAATGGTGGCACATTTAGGGATTGAGACCTATCCATCTCAAAATAGGTCAAGGATCGCACTAAGATATTTAAACCACAACAAGTGCACCCACTCTGATATCAATTGAAAGTTCAAAATGCATGTAAAACACCTTTGAACATTTAGACCCCCAATTACACAAATACCAATTCAAGCTTTATATCAAACAATGTATGTGCGGAAAATGATAACAAGCTTACAACAGAATTTATAGACAATCTAAACCATAAATAATTACAATCACAGCAGTAATTAAATGGTAAAGATAAAGGGAAGAGAGATGCAAACACAAGGACAACACGCGATGTGTTATCAAAGAGAAAACGGAAGCTCTCGGCGTAAAACCTCTCCGCTGCCCTCCAAGCGGTCAATAATCCACTAAAAAATGTAGTTGGGATACATGAACAACAATAGACCCTCCAAGCCTAATCTACATAGGTACCTAAGCCCTCCAAGTTTCCAGCTCCAACGAGGTTGCATCGAACCTTTTTCTTTTCTAACTTACCGGATTTCGCTACTGGACCATAGCATCAATCAATAGACATTAGCTCCTTCCAAACTGCTTCCCAAAGCACCAAACAAACCTTCTCACGGATATAGGTAAGGTGAGACAAGGATTTGGTCAAGAACCTCTCAAGGATGTATCAATGGAGAGGAAGAGAGTAGATGAATTTGTAGAGTCTCAAAGGTAAAGATTGGGGATGAGGCAATCTTGTTTTTCTCTAGGGTTTCTCTCACAAAATTCTCTCTGGAAGCCCTCTACATTTCGTGGGTATAAGGGTCTATATATAGTAGCGTGTGTTTGGAATACGAAGAGTCAGTTTTTCCCAAACAGGACTGGTTGGTGGCTTGGCCTTGCGGCTTGTCCAAGTCGCGAGTCAGCCACGTGTCCTAACCGCGAAACTCTGCTTCTTTGCACAAACTTGAGCTTTTCTTCACATTCTCTCCACACACTACCCTTATATGAATCCCACCTAAATTACAATTTTATTAAGTGCTAAATTACAAGCAAATTGGCACGGAATAAAGCCAACAAGATGGTTGATAAAATTCAACCTTACATTGTTACTTAGAGTTTTGTTGTGAAAATATTGTGGACATTGAGAAATAAGAGAAGTGCTATATCCACAACATTTTCACAATAAATCATAAGTGGCAAGTTGTTATGAGTTGTTATTGGTGGGTAAAAAAGTCATTTTATATGTGGATTTTAAATTAGAACCAATAATAACTTACCAACTATGATTTGTTGTGAAAGTGTTGTAAAAATATTATAGATATGACACTTCTTTTCCACAATACTTTCACAATAAATGCTAAGTGGCAGGTTGTTATTGGCTGTTATTGATAGGCAAAAAAGTAATTTTAGTAATAAGTTTACACTAAAACTAATAACAACTTACCACTTAAGATTTGTTGTAGATGTTCTTAAAAAAAGAAAGAATTTATTGTAAAATTATTGTGAAAATATTGTAGATATGTCACTTCTCAAAAAATAACGTGTCATAAGAAATCATAGGTGTCTTTACTATTTGACTTTATCTACTATTATTATATCAATGTAAGAATTTGGTATATGTTATCATGAGAAATTATTAGTGCCTTTAGTATTTGAGTTTATCTACTATTATTAGAATATTAATGTTAGAATTTAGTATCTGTTATTGTTATCTTTTATTTATTGTAACGTTGAGGTTGTTTTTCGGTTGTTATTAGGAGTCCTAATAGGTTGGGTAATTGAGGGCCCGTTTGGTAATGTTGTTCTAATAACGTTATTTAAGTGTTGTGGAAATATGTGTATGTGTAAAAATGTTGTGGAAAACGTGTTGTGCTATTTAAACAACAAAAACTGTTGTTTAAACCACACAACCAAACAGGCCCTGTCATTGTAGCTCATGTAGCTCATGTTGTGGGAGAATACCTTTTTTTAGATTGTAAACATTATGAAGTCCTTGATTTTTTATTGTTAAGTTGTAGTAACTGATATCAGCAACTATTATTGAACTAAAATGAGAAAAGTCAGTGAATGGTCTAATAAAGAACAATGGAAGTCCAAAGAAAATCAGAGATCAAATAAAAATTTGATGACTTGGAGGTAAAATATATAAATCACTTTCTATAGGCAATATTTGCCCCACTCTCAAATTGCTAAAGAATTTCTTATTTCTATAAATTTGTACCCAATATAGGTTGATTACGTTAGTGATGTTTTGGAGTCTTATTGATGGCATAATCAAGGATAGACATGGGAAAATGGGTTAGAATTTTCTGACCCGACCCAAAAAATATCTGACCCGAACCCGATTATTTTTACCTGAAGCAAAAACAGGTTGACCCATAACCTGACCTGTGTTTTTTGTTGGTCAACCCGACCCGACCCGCGACGTGACCCAAACTCGAACCATTTTTTATAACCTTTTTTTGGGGGTTATAAAAATAATAAAATTAAGATAATATTGGTTTAATTGTTTTTTGTGAGTTTTAAGGAAACAATTGAGATATTTACATAACTGTATGCAAATTAATTGAAAAATGAATGACTAAGCATTCTATAATTAGTAAATATTTTTAGATATCAAATAGCAAAGTACATGTCAAGATAATCTGGTTACAGTACAGTTAAAAATATAGATTTAAATTTGTAGACATGTGTGAGAAACATTCACAAGCGTGAAACTAGTGAAGTCAAAGTCTCAAATTAACATAAATTATTAATGCTTAGACCTATTTTTTAACAATTTATGTCTAAAATAAACAGTTTTTCAAAATAAATTATAATATTTTCTAGAGTGTGTGTTGTTTAACAATGGTATGATATTCATAAAAGAGACTATATATAAATAAGTAAACAATGAAACTTTGATATATATCTCAAATTGAAATAAAGTGTCAACCACAATTGACAATAAATTATAAAATTAATTTACAAGATTGTAAATTTCTTATATGTTTTGATTCTTTGTCAAATGAATTATCCAATATGTCATTTGTAATTTTGTTTTATATTTTGGGATGTTGATACTATGTAGAAATAAAATTTGTGTATTTTTTTTACTTATCTTTGTGTTATTTTGTTTTAGATAGCAATGTTAGGATTTGTATAATTTTAAAATTATTGAATAAGTATTAATAAGTATAATTTATTCTTAATATAAGTGGTGAATTTAAAGTAATGTATTTTACATCAAGTAATTTGTTGCATGACTTTCTAAATGACAAATACATGTTATTTAAAAAAAAAAAATCATGTAAAAAATACAGATTAACCCACCCAATTAGTAACCTGATTGACTTGAACATATTTTTAACTCGCTTGAAATGACCTATTTCTAACCCATAATTTGTTTGACTCGCAACCTAATTAATACGAGTCTTTTGGCTAAATATTGCCAAAATTAAAATATTTTTGCATTATAGGTACTGTTTGAAGTTTTTTGGCAAAATGAGGAGAGATGTCGAATTTCGGCAACAGCGTTGCCGAAATTCAAGAAAAATGAGGAGAGAGAATGAGAAAATTGGAGGAGAGAGAAAAACTCGAATTACGGCAATGGTATTGCCGTAATTCTTTTGCCCAATCTGCCCGGGTTTGTGCGTTTGTGCGTGTGAGGAGTGCAATGTGTGAGTGGCAAAAAAAAAAAATCCCACAATTTCGGCAATACCATTGCCGAAATTGTGGGGAAATTTTTTTTTTTTTATTTTATTTATGGCAATGGTATTTCGGCAATACCATTGCCACAATTGTGGGGAAAAAATAAGTTGGATATTTTGGATAGTAGTTTAAGTGCTTGAATATGTTGGATGTTTTGTATTTAACTAAGTCGAGCTAATTTTTTGGTGAATACTACTTGTGATCTTGAGTTGCAATTTTATGTAATTTATCCAAAATTAGATCAAATGAGTTTCGGATGGTAATTCTACAAAATTGCATTTTCTACAAATTTTAAATCCAAAAGTGTACCAGTTGTAACATTTGTAAATGTTATGGAATATTTCTAATTGTTTTTTCAGTTACAACACTTTGTTTGGGATTACCCATGACCTATATATGATTTAACTGTTATTAAATAACAACTTTAAATAACAACTTTAAATTTTAGAAACACAAAAAGTCCTTTGGATAATCTCCAAAGTGCTATTTGTATAACCTAATATACTTTGACGGTATCTTGTGGTAAATTGTAAGTAATCCTTTTAACTACTCTTGGGGGCAATATTGTTTAAGAAAAGGACTTCCTTTGCTTTTGATCTCTAATTACTTTGATGTTTCCATTGTTCATACGAAAATTTCCCAACAGAATATAGTTTCATTCATAACATACGAGGAAATAAAATACACAACTGGCATTGATCCCCGAAGTCATTCAGAATCCTAGGAGTAGGGTTATTGACCAGAAAACAAGGAAAATAAACATGGCAAAGAAACAACAACAGCTGCAACAACAAACGGAAGATACGAACACAATAGAGGAGCCACGTCTGCATGCATGTTCATGGAGTCCTCACTTATTTTTTTTTTCTTGGTCGTCTTTCTTCTTAGAGGATTAGATAATTTATTCCTGAACCCTGGAGATTCTCAGGTACCCTCCCTGGGCATTTTTAGGTGTTTTAGGTAAGGGTTTGATTTCATTACCTGAACCCTGGAGCTTCTCAAGTACCCCTTCTGGGTCATTTCTAGGTGTTTCAGGTAAGGTTTTGATTTCATTACCTGAACCTGGAGCTTCTCAGGTATCCCTTCCGGGCCTTTTCCAGGTGTTTCAGGTAAGGCAGGTAGGGTTTGATTTATTACCTGAACCCGGAGCTTCTCTGCAGGTACCCGCTTCTGGGTCATTTCTAGGTGTTTCAGGTAGGTTTGATTTCATTACCTGAACCCTGGAGCTTCTCAGGTATCCCTTCCGGGCCTTTTCCAGGTGTTTCAGGTAAGGCAGGTAAGGGTTTGATTTCATTACCTAACCCTGGAGCTTCTCTGCAGGTACCCCTTCCTGGACTTCATTAGCTGTTTCATCCCCTACACCAAGAAGCCCCTCACTTAAGGAGTTCATGTTATTAGGTGGGGGAGAGAGAGAGGGTTGAGGATCAACATTGGCAGGCTTCGATGTTATAGAACCTTGATTCGGATTTTTAGCCATTAGACTTTTACTTCTCTTGAAGATTAAAATGATCACATTGATCCGCTTTTATAGACTGCTAAACTCCTTCAGTACTACTTGCCCTTCGTTTCATTTCTTTAAGATTTATCATAATTTACAGATCACAAATACAAAACCTGTCCCAATTTTTGCGTTTTAGGTTAACTCTACAAATCATGATATTTTGTGTGCTTTTATTTATTTTTATTTTATTTTTTTTAGTTTTAAGCTTTGATTATTTTATAAAAAAGTCAGACAAATACGTAACAAGTTATAATTTGTTGACCTTAAAGTAGAACATAAAAAGTGAAACAAATAATTTATATTTACAGACTATAATTCGAATATTCCTATAACTTTTAAGTATGAAAATTAATTGTTCTCTCATATATTATTGATGTACACTTCCTATGCATAATGTTCATAATTTCATATACGATATTTACATTTTTTTTTATTATTAATATTCACATTTCAAAAAAAAAAAAACATGCAATAAATCATGTATAGTTGTAGAAGGATATAATAATAAAGAATGCAGAAGAATCATTGCTTTTTATGTATAAAAAAAAAAAATGACAATTCACACATTTTCTATGTCTGTGCCCATTACTAATGTGAAAGTTAAACTCAAATTTCACTAATTTTTTCCCTTAAATTAACTAACAACATGGAGTGTATTTTTTTAAAGGTTTATTTTCATTCAAGTGAAGATGTTTATCAAGATTGAAGAGTATTTTGATGATTGAAAACACAATTGAAATTAGAATAATTCAAATACTGTCAAAACCAAATATATAAATTCATTTAAATGCTAACAAAACCTACAAACGATAACATTCTTGATATGATTTCAAATCTTAAGCTCAACACAACAAGTTCATTTCATTTCCACAATCGTAATCAAAAGGATAAAAATCAAAACCATGCTATTAAAGATTTAAACATTCCAAATTTTATGTGTGTTAGTTTGCAATTTAGCCAAGATGTTTTAAATGAATTTAGATATGTTTGGTTTTCGGAAGTGTAGGAAATATTAAATGGAAAAAGTAAATATTAAAATATTAAATTTTTGTTAAAGAAAAAAAAAGTATATTTTAAATGCTGGCTTGTTTTTTCCCCTAACGTGGCATTTCTAAATATTAAATAAAATATTTTATTATTATTTTAGTAGCCATGTTAGCTTTAAATGTGCCAACTGTACATGCCATGTGTCATATAAGCATTTTCATTAGTGAGCTAATGGTAATGACTAAATTGACTACTACTAAAATACAAAGACCAAATTGAACCAACATTGAAATGTAAAGACCAAATAATATTTGGCCAATACTCTTTCCAAATGACTACAAAATAGTTTCCAATGTAATGAATCAAGATTAAAGAATGCCAACAAGCAGTGGCTGAGCTATAAATTTTTGTTTGAGGGCTTAAGTTGTAACACTAATATATTAGTCAAGACAACCCTTCACACACACATTTACTTTCCCAAAAAAAAAAAGCGTGATATTTTCTATCAAAATTATGTTTGTTTCAAATTGTATACCAAAGTGAATATAAATTGATTTTTTGTCAAATTTCCATTAAAAAAATGCATTATTGATGTCAAGCAGTCAAATGGAACAATTATTTAAGATGATTTTGTCAAATTTCTATTAAGAAATGCATTATTGATGTCTAGTTGTCAAATGTCCAACCATTTAAGCGCAATGGACACTACAATGCCAATAGATGTGGGATTGATCATAAGACTGAACATCGTTGATAAAATTCCTTTGCTCCACGTCTTGTTTTGACAGTTTTGTACTGATCAATAGAGCCATCGGGCTTGTGTTTGATACGGTACACCCATTTACATCCAATAACATTCATGTTTGGTAATGAAGAAGCCAATTAACACCCATGTGTTATCGGCAAGAAGAGCAGATATTTCAGCTGACATTAATTGCATCATGCCAATGAGAAAACTGGCAGCAGACAGCAGTAGTGTATGGTGTGCTCAAAGGAAAGAGGTGTGTGGTCAGACTCAAGGGTGGAGAGATGGGCTTGGCGGGATGAAGAGCTCATGGACCGAAGAATCGCATGACTTAAAAGAGGATGGCTTAAGTCAATGATTAAATGGATGCCTGGGTTATTAGAAGAAGAGATGAGCAAGATTAGGATGACAAGTGATACGATTTGGTGAGATTGGAGATGAAATGGGATGAATATTGATTTAGAAGTTAGTGTGATTGAACATTAGTTAGGGCCAGACGATAAAGACGTTGCAGATTGTGAGAGGACATTACGCACGTGGTAGGGTATTTGGTGGTATTAGTTAATGTAATCGTCCAATACCTGTCCTTTCTTTCTCAGAAACGTCCAATACCCACCATAAATACAAATTGACGGAAAATGTTATCATTTATAGCCCTTACCCCACATAGTTAATACTGGCCATTAATGCTTCCAAACGTTACAAGTCCTTGACTATGCCATCAATAAGACTTCAAAACATCACCAACGTAATCAGCCTATATTGAGTACAAATTTGTAGAGATAAGAAATTTTTTAGCAATTTGAGTGTGGAGATAAATATTAGCTATAGAAATGATTAATATATTTTACCTTCGAGTTATCAAATTTCTATTTGATCTCTGATTTTCTCTGTACTTCCATTGTTCTTTAGAAGACCATTCATTGACTTTTCTAATTTTAGTTCAATAATAGTTGCTGATATATATCAGTTACTACAACTTAAAATAAAAAATTAAGGACTTACAATCTAAAAACAAGTATTCTCCCAACCTATTAGGACTCCAAATAACAGCCGAAAAACAACTTCAACGTCACAATAAATAAAAGATAACAATAACAGATATTAGCTTCTCAAAAAAAAAAAAAAAAAAAAAAAAAAAAAAAAAAAACAGATACTAAATTCTAACATTAATATTATAATAATATTAGATAAACTCAAATACTAAAGACACCAATAATTTCTCATGATAACATATACCAAATTCTAAAAATATTTTTTTTTTATAGAATACTAAGTATTTGTAACACACACACACACAAATGGGAGAGATAAACTCAAATAGTAAAGACACCTATAATTTCTTATGACACATTATTTTTTGAGAAATGATATATTTACTATATTTTCACAATACTTTTACAACAAATCATTTCTTTTTGAAACATTTTACAGCAAATCTTAAGTAGTAAGTTATTAGTTTTAATTTAAACTTATTACTGAAATTACTTTTTAGTCTATTAATAACAGCCAACAACAACCTGTCATTTAGTATTTATTGTGAAAGTATTGTGGAAAAGAAGTGTCATATTCACAACATTTTTATAATACTTTCACAACAAATCGTATTTGGTAAGTTATTATTGATTCTAATTAAAAATCCACATATGAAATTCCTTTTTTACCCACCAATAACTACTCGTAATAACCTATCACTTATAATTTGTAGGGAAAATGTTGTGGATATAGCATTTCTCTTATTTATCAAATATTCTATATTCACAATATTTTCACAAAAAAATTCTAAGTAGCAAGTTGTTATTAGTGAGCAAATAGTAATTTCAAAATGGATGCCTTCATCTTTCCTTTTTATAAGATTAACGTAGAGAGCTATTTTTAGGATAAAAAAGAAGTTGGAGTGGGGGTTGTAATTCGAGACCATGTTGAAAATTTTATTACAGGTCTTAGCAAGAAATTGCGTTGTCCTCTTGGAACTATTGAAGTTGAAGCAAAAGCCTTTAAATCGGGTTTGGAATTCGCCAAGGATATGGGTATTTAGGACTTTTTTCTAGAAGGAGATTCACTAAATATTGTTCATGCTCTTTGTAGAAATTCTCATGCTGCTTCAACGATTACTACTTTGATTTTTCGGGTGCAAGTTGCTTCCTATGAGTTCCGGAATGTTTTATTTTCTCATGTTCATAGAAATGGCAATATGCCTACTCACCAATTTGCTAAACATGCTTTGGGCATCTTTGATTTTTCTGTTTGAATTGAGGAGACTCTCTATTTTCTTAAATAGACTATTCTCCATGACGTATCTTCTACTTTTAATTATTAATTAAGTTTACATGTTTTCTATCAATATATATATATATATAAATGAAGTTTTTTTTTTTTTTTTTGAGTTAAGAAGATAGAAAGTTTTTACTTTTATATATATAGAGTTTTACTCGTGTAAATTAATAAATAAATAAAAAATATTAAAAAAATAAAAATACAAAAAAGAAAAGAAAAGAAAGGGAAGGGTGATAACCACATTACTCAAATTGAAAAGTCAAAGTGGCATTGGTTTACCCAGTACCTGTCCTTTCTTTCTCAGAAACGTCCAATACCCACCATAAATACAAATTGACGGAAAATGTTATCATTTTTGGCCCTTACGCGACATAATTAATACTGGCCATTAATGCTTCCCAGAAGTTACAAGTCTTTGATTAGACATGGCAAAACGCTGGGTGGAATCGGATTTGGGTAGTATTAATTAGAGTCTTTTGGCTAAATATTGCCAAAATTAAAATATTTTTGCATTATAGGTACTGTTTGAAGTTTTTTGGCAAAATGAGGAGAGAGGTTGAATTTCGGCAACAGCGTTGCCGAATTCAAGAAAAAGGAGGAGAGAGAATGAGAAAATTGGAGGAGAGAGAAAAACTCGAATTACGGCAATGGTATTGCCGTAATTCCTCTGCCCAATCTGCCCGGATTTATGCCTGTGAGGAGTGCAATGTGTGAGTGCCCAAAAAAAAAAAATCCCACAATTTCGGCAATACCATTGCCGAAATTGTGGGGAAATTTTTTTTTTTTTTTTTAAATTTGTGGCAATGGTATTTCGGCAATACCATTGCCACAATTGTGGGGAATTTTTTTTTTTTTTTTTTTTAATTTGTGGCAATGGTATTTCGGCAATACCATTGCCACAATTGTGGGGATTTTTTTTTTTTTTTTTAATAATTTGTGGCAATGGTATTTCGGCAATACCATTGCCACAATTGTGGGAATTTTTTTTTTTTTTAAATTGTGGGTTTTTTTTTTTCAATTGTGGCAATCGCATTGCCGAAATTGTTTCAATTGCCACAATTGAAAAAAAAAAAATAATTTTTTTTTTTTCCAAACGGTATTAGGAAATTTTTTTTTTTGTTTTTTTTCAAATGGAACAATGACATTGCCAAAAGAAAAACTTAACTTTCCTATTGCCGAAATTCCGCAACACGATTGCCACAATTAGTAAATAAAATAAAAAATAAAAAATAAAAATAAAAAATAAAAAACCCCACCAATTTCGGAAATACCATTGCTGAAATTGTGGGAAAAATTTTCCCACAATTTCGGCAATGGTATTGCCACAATTGGGGAAATTTTTGTTTTTTTTTTTTTTCCCAATTGTGGGTTTTTTTTTTTTTTTTTTCCAATTGTGGCAATCACATTGCCGAAATTGTTTCAATTGCCGAAATACCATTGCACAAATTAAAAAAAAAAAAAAAAAATTCCCACAATTGTGGCAATGGTATTGCCGAAATACCATTGCCACAAATTAAAAAAAAAAAAAAAATTCCCCACAATTGTGGCAATGGTATTGNTAAGTGTTTGTAGAGTGTGAGAGGTAAGGGCCGGGGTTCAAGTCTCCAAGAGAAAATTTCACACACATATATACTTAGATTAGGCTAGATTAGAATTCTATCTTGTATCAAAATATATATATATATATATATTATTTTTCTCCTAATACAAAAAGAACATGCGCTTTTGATCACAGACACTGAAAATATTGGAGCATCTATGGCTTTAATTTTTTTTTCCTTTTTTGATAAATATAACATAATTTCAACTTATTGCAACTATTTCATAATGATTGTTCTTAATCATTGAGTTAAGATATTAATTGGTTTTTAGTATAGGCAGACTTTAAATCTCAAATCTCTTATTTGATGAAAATAGACTTTATCGGCTAAGTTTATTGGAACTTACGGTGTCTTTTCTTCTTAGTATAGGAGGATAGCAAAAAGTTTGGTAGGAAAAAAAAAAAAAAAACCTTAATACTCTTGATTGCTAGCTTGTTGAGAAGCTTCAATTTTCTATTGGCTTTCGATAAATTTTTTCTAGCTTTAGCTTTTACATTTACACTACTCAAAACAAGCAAAAATATCACAAACAAAAGTATTGGAATAATTCTTTTCCCATACCCTTTCTGTCTCTCTCTCAAACAAACAAATTGTACACAAGTAGAGTAGCAAGAAACTGTAAGAAATTTATAGGTAAGTTTGGCCTACGGAAGGAAAGCACCAATTCTTAATTATAAAGCGTTACACAGTTTTTATGGTGATAAGGAGAATTTTTAATTGGAAAAATAAAAGAAGTTGTTGATCTCCAAAGACCCGTCAGCTCTATTATGCATACTGAAGACATCATGCAAGATGAAACTGTCAGTCTCTAAGCTGAAGACAGCAAGCTGAAGACAGCAAGATGATGAGTAAGCTGAAGATAGTAAGCTAAAGACAGTAAGCATAAGAGGAAGTTGATGAGAACAAGCTAAAGAGGGTAAGCAAACTTTCGTCGGGATCCATTAGTAAGTGACAATGTTAGGGAGTCCACGAAGCTCACCACATAGCCGACGAGTTGACCTAAGGCAATGAAGATGGGTAGTCGATGCTAATAAAGCTGAAAGGAGTAGGCGAAGCTGACGACCCTAACGTGATCACCACACATGAGTATATAAGGAAATGTCTTGTATCCCACATTTAGTGTTAGTCTCCTACAAGGAAATGATTCTACAATATACGGTCATGAGGATTCCTATAAGGAAAAGACTTATAGCCCAAGGAAGAGAAGTCAACCCTCTACTACTATAAAAGTCCCAATACCATCACAAACCAAGGTGCGCATAATTGACCTCACTCTAGCACTTTAGAGTTGTAAGAAATTCTAACTTGATCTTCGGAGGGTATTTGGCCGGTACCACACCGGTACTCCTCTTAAGGTCTTCAGCTTTTGTGTTGTGTAGGTATTGTTTCGAGCGTGCAAGAACCGTGTGGCTCACTGGTGATTTTTTCGGCATCATCAGTTGGCGCCGTCTATGGGAAGTCGATCTTTGCAATTTGTAAGCCATATTATCGCTTCCAGGACAAAAGAGTTGCATGGTGCTCACTCTCTCAATGGCAACCACTAACGACATCTAAGAAGAGAAAACACCCACAACTGCCCTAGAAAGATAGGTCCAAACTCTTGTCGCTACCATGGAACGCCTCACCAAACAAAACCGCGACTTAGAAGAACAACTGCGCCAGAAAAATGTAGCACCGAATAACCAAATAGAGGAACAAGAAGCTACACCACCCGTGGAACACCAAGCACCTACGGAAGTACTACTAGTAAAAAGGATGGCATGAAGAGCAGCACCCCTTTATTTCTAGTTTACCTTAGTGAATTTTAGTTATACTCCTTAGTTTTTCTATTTATTTTAGTTTTTACTACAATAACTATTTTAAAGCCTAAAGGGCAGATCTTTGTTTTTTTTAAGAACTACTTTTTCTACGAATGCATGGTTTATTATAATAAGAGGAGTTTATTCAAACATGGCTAAAGTCGCCTATGGGTGGACGGCCACTACGCTAAGTTACCTACGGGTAGACGCGTGACCAAAGTCGCCTATGGGTGGACGGTCACTACGTTAAGTCACCCACGGGTAGACGTGTGATCAAAGTTACCTACGGGTGAACGGTCAATACGTTAAGTCACCTACGGATAGATGCATGACCAAAGTCGACTATGGGTGGGTGATCACCATACTAAGTCGCCTACAAGTAGATGACCAAAAAAGTGACGGGGTACCAAAGTTTAGTTACCTCAATTAGTCTACGACCCCAAGTGGACGACACATAAGGTGACGAGGTACCAACACTTAGTCACCTCAACAAATCCACAAAGTGGAGGAATCCAAGTCTACAAAGTAGACGACCCTAATATGCAGTCCATCAAGTGGACGACCTCATCTTAAGAGGATGAAATGTTATCAAGTCCATAAAATGGACAGTCTTATAAGTCCACAAGATGGACGATTTCATCCCAGGAGGATGAAAAAATTATGAAGTCCATAAAATGGACACAAAGTGGATAACTATGTGTTATTAAGTCCACAAGGTGGACGACCTTATTAAGTCCACAAGGTGGACGACCCTATTAAATCCACAAAGTGGACGACATTGATAAGTCCAAAGTGGACGACCTCATCCTAAGAGTGAAAAATTATTAAGGCCACAAAGTGAACGAGTTTATTACCAAGTCTACGAAGTAGACGAACCTAAGTCTACAAAGTGGACGACCCCTAAAAAATGAATGAATTTATCTACAAAGTGGACGAATGTATGACTTGTTCTGCAAGTGGACGAGTCCATCAAGTAAAAGCAAGCTGACGCCATTATCCACAAATGGACAGATTTATGAACAAATCCACCAGTCCACAAAAAGGACGCGTTCAAAGAAGAAGATGGTTTGAAACCGTTAAAGAAGACGTGTCTAAAAGACACCTTAAGTGGATGGATTCACCTTAAATTACCAAGTACGAACGTATCCTAACACACATGCCAAATAAAAAGTAACGCATATATACTGAAAATGACGGGCGTAAAATACTACGAATAAAGTGAGGTTTTTACAAGCAAAAGCCCAAAAACAAGTGGGCGTCAAATATTGTTTGAAATTAGCTTACGTTTACAATAAAGAAAGAAAAAAAACTTAAATTCATAAAGCCAGGGGGTCTTGAGGCTTTTCATCACCCTTTGGAAGAAGGACCTGGACGCCTGGAGCGGAAGGGTCTTCAGCATTTAGGGTCTTCAGCATGAGTGTTGGCCAACAAAGTCAAAAGGACGACGGGCTAGTCCACGACAGGCTGGGCAAGGATGATGCTATCATCTTTTAGGTTCGCCACGGACTTGGTAAAATCGTCACCTTTCTAAAAAATAGTGTCGCTCACGGGTGTTGACTGTAGAGGCTTGTCTAGAAACGAAACCAATCAGTTCGCGCCACCTGCTCAAGCATTTAATAAAGGCAGCTCGAGGCATCACACATGAGTGACCTTTTTGACGATGTTAACTCCATAAACCGTCAGCTAAAGTTGACAAGGCTATGGAGTGGCGGGCAACTGATAAGGAGAATTTTTAATTGAAAAAATAAAAGAAGTTGTTGATCTCTAAAGACCCGTCAGCTCTATTATGCATACTGAAGACATCACGCAAAATGAAGCTGTCAGTCTTTAAGCTGAAGACAGTAAGTTGAAGATAATAAGCTGAAGATGGTAAGCTGAAGAGTAAGCTAAAGATAGTAAGTTGAAGAGTAAGCTAAAGATAGTAAGCTGAAGACAATAAGTATAAAAGGAAGCTGATGAGAACAAGCTGAAGAGGGTAAGCAAACCTCCGTCGAAATCCATTAGTAAGTGACAATGTTAGGGAGTCCACGAAGCTCACCACATAGCTGACGAGTTGACCTTAGGCAATGAAGATGGGTAGTCAACGCTAATAAAGCTGAAGGGAGTAGGCGAAGCTGATGACCCTAACATGGTTTGTCTTGATCATCACGCATGAGTATATAAGAAAATGTCTTGTATCCCACGCTTAGTGTTAGTCTCCTATAAGGAAAGGATTCCGCAATATACGCTCATGAGAATTTCTATAAGGAAAAGACTTCTAACCCAAGGAAGAGAGGTCAACCCTCTACTACTATAAAAGCCCCAATATCCTCACAAACCAAGGTACGCATAATTGACCTCGCTCTAGCACTTTAGAATTGTGAGAAATTCTAACTTGACCTTCGGAGGGTATTTGGCCAGTATCACACAGTACTCCTCTTAAGGTCTTCAGCTTTTGTGTTGTGCAGATATTGTTTCGAGTGTGCAAGAACCATGTGGCTCACTGGTGATTTTTTCGGCATCATCAGATGGTATCCCACCGGTCCTATCCTTCAAAAGTTATAAACAAAAGCGCGCATCAATTTGATTCTAAATGACTAACTTTTAGGACCCAATTTATATATATATATATATATTTATATATATAGTATATGATTTTCTAAGTGACGACTATAGGATCTCATAGACTTATTCAAACTCATACGGTGTGTACGTTTGGTATCCCACAGATTTTGGTAACTTATTTGCTAAAGGTGAAACAAATAGATAAAAGTTATCTGTGAAAAATATTAGAAGATGTTATTTGCGCTGTAGCTTATAAGAGCACCAACAATAGTGATGCTAAAAAGCTATTTTTAGCACCCCTATAAAAAAAAAATTAAAAAAAAAATGTTACAATAGTGATGGCATAGGCAAATTTTTTTACCTACATTGCTACAGTGCACAACTATATATAGTTGTACATGGCAACTGAAAGCTAAAAAAATAAAAACTTTATTCTCCCTCCCTTTAAATTATTATTTATTTGTTCTTTTTTTTTTCTATTTCTTTATATCTCAGTCACCTCTCTCTTTCTCAACTCTCAACTCTCTCTCAACTACAACTCCTCGGCTCTCTCACTCTCCTCTTCTTCTTCTTCTCCGATCTGAAAAAAAAAAAAGAAAAACCTCACCGCACTCAAATCCTTCTCTCAACTCTCTTAGATCTCTCACTCTCTGAACCTTCGTCGTGATCTTCATACACTCGCGTATCTTCAAACTAGTTTTTTTTTTTAGAATGCTGAGATGAAAAGCAAAAACCAGCCTGCTTAATGCCAAACATTCACACAATTACGGATATAATTATCCAGACCTTTTATGTAGAAGAAGGCATCAGCTAAGTTTTAGAGGTGTTATTGCTAGTAGAAAATGTTGACATAAACATATCTTCTTGCTCTCATGGACAATTAGGACCTCGACCAGGACCTCCAAAGTAGAAATAAGGCTCAAGTGCAGGATTCTTTTGGTAATTAATTAAGCGCACTGTAGCAATCGGGTTCCTCGGAATCAGTATGTACCCATTTAGGGTACTTCAACTGGAGAGAGTCATCCACGATTCTAACGTTTTGAATGTAACATGCTACTCCGAACAAACCAGACGCAAAATCTCCACTCCCCATGGCTGTTGTAGTGTGGGGTTTGACTCCCTTAAAGTTTTTGCTATAAACATCCCCTCCCCATTGAACATATAGGGCTTTCTGTTGTAGATAACTGAAGATTTCAAGGGGCCAATACCCTATCACATCATCTTTAAATGATAGCCACCATCTTCTCTGATTTGGATCCTAAAACAAAACATTGGATTTTATACAAACCATTACATATCATCATCTACTCAAAGAGAAAAGGAAAAAAAAGGTATATTTATGCATAAGAATTATACACACAAGTCGAGTACAAACTCTATCCCCTAGTTTCTCAAAAACAAAAAACTCGATCCCCTACATTTATGTGATCAAATCTTTTTTTATTATTCATTTTATAATTCAACAATTAGGCGTGGGAGGATTTGAGCCTCTCATTTGGAAATATCAGGAAATGTTACTTGAACTATAAAGCTCTTAGCTTTATTTTATAAAGAGTTTTATATTCTAACTTTTTTGATCTTCTTTTTTTAATATATATATATATATATACACACATATATATAATTGAATTTAAATTTTATTCATATTTAAACCGTCTATTATAATCTTGACACCATATTTTCTTTAAATAGTACAAAAGTATATAGTTTCATATGCGGATACAATTATAATAAATTCATGTTAATAACTCTTATAGTTATCAAATTTTATATTTAAACATAATATAAAAGATAGAAAAAAAATCATATTATGTCAAGAGAGAGTAACCATTTATTGCAAGGAGATGAAAGATACTAGGAGCAACCATAACTTCTAGGACACAATATACTGAATATAGTACATGATGTTGGTAAGTTTAGAGAGAGAGAGAGAGGGGGGGGGGGGGGGAGATTCATTCATATTTTTTACTTGGAGAATTCGGACGTCAACCTCAAATTGTTTTTCTCCTTTTTGTGATATAGGTTGAAGATCAGAACCTAATCCATAATATTGGCTAGTTTGTACAAACCCAGAGCAAATGTGGTTAATGCATCCTGTCTTCTGATATCCATCCAGCTAAGCAAAAAAAGTACAAAAAGAATAAAAAAATAAATTAAAATATTTTCTTAGGTAATTAATATTTGTTTCCAGAGTAAAACTAAGACTATTAGTGTTGCATAATTGTGTATATCTAAAATTCAAAATTTTATTTTTTTACTTGTAGAGTGACCATCGTACCAATGGTGTGATTAGAAGATTAAAAAAAAAAAAGCCTATAAAGGACCAAAATCTACCTGATGATGTATATTAAGTAATTGTGATATCCCTCACCGTCTCATATTCTAGTTTTTCAAGAATTACTTTATCTCATGTCATGTCATGTCACGTTAGTATTTATGTCCATGCTTCTGCTCTACATACCTATTATAGATTAGATGTTGTACCCTGAAGCAACTCATATCTTATGGTAGAATGTGGCAGCGATTATGAATGTCAATAGGTCATACATCTAGGGGAAAAATGTCAATAGGCCAAATTTTTTATAAAAATTATATTGTATTGAGCTTATAGTTTGTATAATGATCATAAACCATGATGTGGTATAAAGGTTAAATATGGCATTGAATTGACAAAATGCAGACGGAAAGTCGTCTTTTTGATTAAAGTCTTATGCATGGCATTGCATTGATGTTAATGTTACTTATCAAGAGAATTTAGGTATTATTAAGATTATATTTAATTTCCTAGATTTGATAGTGTACAAATTCTCATGTCATTTAAAATTTTAAATGACATAACACAAAATACACTTCTAAATTTTTAATATTTAATATAAGAGTTGTAAGGGCACGGTTTACAGCCCAAGCCCAATATGTATGAGATTGTGGGTTAATGAGCCTAGTACAATAAATTTGTAGCGAGTGGATCAAAGAACTAGGTCCTAAAGAATCTAACAACGGCTAGGATGAGTTTGAAAGACAATCATGCAAGAGCAAAATGCGTAAGATTGAGTGAATGTATTGTTTGAGGAGGCAAATCTTTGTATAGATTAATGGAACTGATTACAAGTGCGGCTCTGGTTGCTACAGTGTTCTTTCTCTATTTTTCTGATCCCCCTCCCATGGAGGGTCTCTCACATTATATAGCTCATTTTGGGCCGCGTTCGTCATATCCGAGGAGGAGTTTCTCCTCGGACCACTCTCCATTTGTTCTTTACTTGTGAAACTTTAGAATTGAAGTTTCCCATAATTATTTGTCCTTTCTCAGACCAACCTATGTCCTCGGACCAAGCCCAAGGCCCAATATGTGACTCTAACATCTCAAAAAAATTAAAAACCCTATTTCAAGTTTTTAAAACTAGATGTGAAAAAGAGTCCCTAAAATTTCATCTCTCCTCAACTCCTCTGCCTCCCGCCACAAACCTCGCCAGAGCTCCATTTACCGTCCCATTACCTCATCAGGCCTCCGTCCTCTGCCACATTACCTTGCCAGATCTTCCTCATCCGCTAAAGGACTTTGGAAAAGTTGTTGGATCCACCATGGGTGTGGGCAATGGGGTCTAGAAAAATATTTTCCTCTCAAACTCTCCCCTCGAATTTCCCTCTCTCTCCTCTATGAAAAGACTCATAAAATCTAGCAAAGACCTAGATTTGCCAAGTGTTGCTGCTTCACCCATTTGTAGACCTTAGTGGGTTTCGGTAGGGACCCCACTTGCTTCATTCAAATCTGTTTGGGATGTTGTGTTTCCTGGTTCATTGTGTTGGGCTAAAAAAATAAAATAATAATAACTATAATATTGCTTGTCATCTACATTAGCTACAGATATTGTTATGTGAATTGTATAGAAACGTATTTTTGGCTTGTCCCAGATGAAGGCAGCAACTCCAGCAGCTTGATGATTGCATATTTCTTTTTCTTTTTTTTTAATTAAAATTTGGGTGAGTGAGTTTTTAATGGAATTATGATTGGGTGTATCAAGGACTACTCTTTTATTTGAAATTATTTAAAAAAAAGCTTATATGTCATTGTCTTATTGGAGGGTGTAAAACTGAGTTTTTACACTAAGTCCTTATCAAATTCAGACTCAATAGTAAAATGCGAAGAAAATGAATGAAAACATTCAAAGGCATATGATATAAGAAATATTGGAGATAATCGCGAAGCATACTAAAATCAAGTAATGGAATAACTATAAAGCCATTTTAACTTTCTGATCTTGAATCTATGGTTTGCATATTATGAAGCAAAGAATAATTTCAAGGAATGATTGAAATTATTCATTAAGCAAGAGGAATACCAAAAATGATATTAATAGAAGTAATAAAGAAAATTACATTTTAATTAAGAAAATAACAGAGAATATATGACATGTTAATTGAGAATTTGTAATTGACCCTAAAAATTTTGGACCTATTTTTTTTTTTTTTTTGGTTAATTAAAATTATTGGTTTGATGTTCTTCATTCACATAACATAGATACGATCAATTAAATATGGGAATAGAGTTTGACTTCTGGGTACAATTCTTATGCATTTATACACCATTTTCCTTTTTCTCTTTGATTAGATGATGATGATATGTGATGGTTTGTATAAAACCCAATGTTTAATTTGTTTTAGGATCCAAATACCAGAAGATGGTGGCTACAATATGGAGACGAGGTGGTGGGGTATTGGCCGCCTGAAATCCTGAATTATTTGAAACAGAATGCGAAAATAGTTCAATGGGGAGGAGATGTTTATAGCAAAAACATGAAGGGAGTTAAACCCCACACAACAACAGCCATGGGGAGTGGAGAATATGCATCTGGTTTGTTGGGAGAAGCATGTTTCATTGAAAATGTTAGAATCTTGGATTATTCACTTCAGGTGAAGTACCCTGAATCGGTACATAGTATGGCCGAGGAACCCGATTGCTACAGCTCTCTTAATTACCAAAAGAGTCTTGCATATGAGCCTATGTTCTACTTTGGAGGGCCTGGTCGAGGTCTTTATTGTCCATGAGAGAGCAACAAGATAAATATTTATTGATGCCAACATTTTCTAGCAATAAAACCTCCTTATTCTCCTTTTATTGTCCATGAGAGCAAGGCGATGTATGGCTTTTTTTTTTTTTTTTTTTTTTTTTTTTTTTTTTTTTTACAAGATAGAAATTTTACTCTAGCTAATTTAATCTAAATATATATGTATGAGAGACTCTCTCCTAGAAACTTGAACCCTAACTCTTGCCCCTACCTCATAAGAATTTCATACTTGTAAAGTGACTATCACGCTAAGGGTACAGAAAATGTGTAACTCTGATTAGTATCTCATTTATCACCCCTTAAATCTAACGTTAAAAAAAGACTCTCATTAATGTTGATATTCTAATTAGTATCTCATTTATTATTCCTTATTTATGACATTTCATTCTAAACTTTAAACCCAAAAATAGTTATATGTTTCTCTCTACTCTCTCTTTCTCCTCCATCGCTCTTCCACCTCCACTACCATAAGGTTCCACCTCCATGGCTAAATCACCGACAGCAAAAAAGACCTGATAAATTTCCATTACTAGGACATTATCAGGTCTTCTTTTGTCCAAAAAGGGGACAATCTAAGATCTTGCAAGTTGTCCAGCCCATCTATCTTCATACTGAAATTTTTCTATCCCATTCTTGAGGCTAGACAAGTTGTTAGGAAGAGCGGACAAAAGCAAAAATTTGTCCTTTTTATATATATTTTAAATGTGGAATATGATAATTAGTAATAGATATTATTATGATAGTGTTTATAGAAAAAGTAACATAATATGTGTTTTTCTCCTTTTTCATTTTTTTCTAAAAGTAATGCTACGGATACAAACTAATTTACAATATTTTTACAAATTGCTAATGTGGCTTTAGTAATTTTCAAAAAACTATTGATAAACATAAATGTGATTTTAGTGGGGCTCATATTAAAACTAATAAGAATTTGCTACATCAATAGTTTGTAAAAATGTTGTAAAATAGTTTGTGGCTGTAGTATTACTCTTTTTCTAAATGTGAAATTTGATAATTATAATAGTTATTAATAGGCATTTATTATGATTGTGTTTATAAGGAAGTTAAAGTAACATAATATGGTCTTTGACATATCATAATTATCATTTATGTCAAAGAAGTCTGTCTTAATCCTGAAGCATTAAATAACTTTCCCATCTCAGTATGCATTTACATCTTCCAAATTGTGCAACTTTTTATTAAGAATTAATGTTTTCATTCTCTAATCTCTAGGCCAAACTGGCTTATATCTCTCTCTCATGGTTTCTTACTCTTACTACTTTCTTTAAGTTCAATTTCTTTTTTTTGAGACAGAGAAAGAGAGTATGGGGAAAAGAATGACACTAATATTTTTGTTTGTAATAGCTTTGCTTGTTTTGAGTAGCGTAAATGCGAAAGCTAAAGCTGAAAACACTTTATATGAAGTCGACATGAAATTGAAACTTCTTAACAAGCCAGCAATCAAAAGTATTAAAGTATATTTTCTACTTCAATTTCCATTATCCTCTTATACTAAGAAGCAAAGACAATCCAAAATTCTCAGATGAATTAATAAAATAAAATAAAGTACATGCATTCAAGAGTAACTCCTTTTTATTATTATTATTTTTTTCAAATCATATGAGTATAATTAATGTAACTCACTATTTTGTAAGAGCTTTGAGTACTGTTCTATCCTTCTTCTTTTTTTCCTAAATGTAGAATTTGATAATTATGCATAAATAAACATATAAAATTTATCTAATGATGTATATAAATTAATTAATTGTTCTATTCCCACCATGTCATATTCTAACTTTTCAAGAATTCTTTTGTCCCATCACCCATGTTGTGTCGTGTTAATGTCTATATCCATGCTTCTATTCTACGTACTTGCAAATTGAAAGTTCCTTGTTGAATAAAATCTTATATAAGCGATTATATCAATGTTAGTCTTACTTATGGAGAGATTTTAGTATTATTAAGATCGTATTTCTTAGGTCTGATAGTGTATAAATTATCACATTATTTAAAATCTTAAATGATATAGCACAAGATACACATTTAAATTTGCAATATTTAATCCAAACAAACAATATAATATATATATATATATATATATATATTCATTTTAAATGGATAGGATCTTGATGCTATTAACCAAGTATTGCTAAGAACGAGAAAGTTACGCTCAAGCGATGTGGGACAAAAGTTAGGCCCTTTATAGTGGTACTTTGGGTTAAGTAATGAGTTTGAACTTGGTGAGAGAGTGTAATTAAGTGTGTGTGTGTGGTTAGTTTGTTTCTCAAAAAAAAAAAAGTATTGCTAAGAAATTGTGATTCTTATAGAGTGAAGATGGAGATATTATTGATTGCGTTCACATCTATAAGCAACCTGCGTTTGATCATCTTGCATTAAAGAACCATAAAATTCAGGTAAATTTCTTGCATAACCTTATTCTATCTATATATAAGATTATTTATTCAAAAGATACTTGTGTGTGTGTGTGTGTGATGGAAAAAAATGTAATTTATGATTTTTTTTTTTTTGAGTAAACAATAATACTTATTAGAATTCACATGAAAATAATAATAGTGTTTTAAACCGGATTTATAATACATTACATAACTAAAGTACAATTACAAAAGGGACTAACATTTGTAATTTATGAATTTTGTAGAGAAGAAATGATAGGAACTAACATCTTCAAATTCCTTCAATGCACTTCTTAAATTAGACCAAATTTTATTTTGAGTTGGGTTCAAGTTACATTTGGTGTAACTCTAAGTAATATTATACCACCCAAAACTTGTTATTGAATTCATATTTTAAAAATTCTACTGTTGGATTATATGTTCTATATGTACTTAACATGCATATCAATATTCATGTCAACCAATTGCTATCTACCATTCGAGATTTGTTAAAATTTGTATTCAATTAAAAAATATTGAGTGATTTAACATTATTTATCATTTTATTTTATATATATAATTGGGTCTAATTCTAGAAGAGAAAATTTAGGGACATAATTTTTGTATCCTAAATTTTCCCACAACTCTTGTTTGATTGACTATAACTCACAATCAGTAAGTTATGGCAAAATGTGTGGTACTAGAAGAACTCATGCATCGTGTAATTTGTAGATGAGACCGAGTATTAATTTTCCACTTGACAATTCCACAAGTACTAAAAACGAGTCATCTCTGTCGGTGCTTTCTCAAACTTGGCACAAAAGTGGAAGTTGTCCAAAGGGAACCATTCCCATTCGCAGAATTAGGAGGCAAGAATTATTGAGAGCTGCTTCCCTCGAGCACTTTGGCAGGGAAGGCCCACAGACTTCTTCTCTTGTGAACACAACAAATGACAAAAGCAATCCCACGGTCATTAATGTCCATTCTTTACCCAACCACTCGGTAAGAGCCTATTAGTAGATATATATTTGTTTGTTTTTTTTTTTTTTTTTTTTTTTGGCCATAGACTTCATATAGTTTTGAACTCGTTGATGGACACGAGCTCATTCATAATTGAGTTACATGTTTTTTTTTACATGTTGATTAAATATTGGAGTATTTATTACCTTATTCATTATATTTCGTGTATAATTTCAAAATACAAAAAATAAATTTAAACATTTTATATATAGATGAAATTGTTATATACATAAAATGTTATTTGTAAGTGTTGTAATATTAACAAAGATTTACACTAGATGTGACTTGATTTTGACCACATATATAAACATCCATGCATCAACATATTTAGTGATTAGTGGATGATTTTAAATTTTATAGAGGTTTCCATGGAAGATGCTCTCGTGAGGGAAAGTAACTTATTTTGCAAATGCCTTCCAGAATTTGCCCAAAAAGATTTTGTTTCCGTGTGTATTGTTATGCAGCCAACCCCCCCCCCCCAAAAAAAAAGGAATATAAATCATTTGTATCTAGGGGTGTCAATGTTTGACCCAACTCATGAACACGACACGAACCTGACATGAGTTTTTTCGGGTTAGAGTTAGGCCTTAATAGGTTTGGGTCATAAACTGGTCGACCCGAAAGCGACACGATAAGAAACAGGTCATACATGAGTCAACTCGCATAACCTGCAATAGACATGTCTGACACGCCAATTTATTTGTGTCAACCCGAAATGACCCACTTAGATTTGTCAAATACCTTTTATATCCAACATATATTTTAAATTTAAAAAGAAAAGTGAGTAATTACAAAAATTTATAAGGGATATAATTGAAAATTAAAACTTTACAAACCTTAGAACTACTAATGCTTTTTTTTTTTTTTTTTTGGCATAGAACTTACACAAATGAAATTGGATGAGCTTGTGGAAAATGTTATGAATTTGGACATCAACAAAGAATCTATGGATGATAATCGTGGTTATAGTCAGGATTAGTCTACTGTTTGCTCAAATTCTTTCAATATTGATACTTAGCATTTGGCGAGTTCCAAGAATATTATATTTTTGTTGAACTATGTTATTTTATTTTTGTGAAACTTTGTTATTTTGAATTTGGGTTGAAGTGTATGCACTTCTTTTGGAGTGTAAAGAACTTATTTCTAGATGAATGTTATATTTTTGTTGAACTATATTATTTTGAATGTGGGTTGAAGACTTGAAGTGCATGCACTGCTTTTTGGGATGTAAAAATATTATTTCTAGATGGATATTATATTTAATATTATGCATGTTGAAATGGGTTATACTACATTCGTGTCAACCCAACACGACTCGTTTATTAAGCATGTCAAATGGGTTGGGTCAGGTCAACCCGCCTTATTAACAGGTCGGGTTAGGGTTGAAAGATCACGACACGATTATTAAATAGGCTGGGTTAGGGTTGAGCCATTTAGTCGAATACACCTACCTCGACACGACACGAACCCCACATGCTAACCCGAATTGACACCTCTATTTGTATCACCTTTTGTGTACCACTCTATATTTCACCAATTACTACTTTTCATATTTTGATTTTACTTTCCTTATAAAATAATTGAAATTTAAAATGGAAAACAATCATACACATAGTAAATAGTGATTGGTGAAATATAAAGTGGTACGCAAAAAATGGTACAAAGGATTTGCATTCCCCCAAGAGAGAGAGAGAGCATCCAACATGCAAGTTTGTTCCAATCTGTCAAAATATTTTTTAATAGTTTATAAGATTTTTATGTTGAAATTTGTTTTCCTTTTAAATTGTGCTAACTTGTTTGGTGATGCATGTGAACCAGACTGCATATCTTCTTACATTTGGACATAGTTACATTGGTATTAGAGCAGATATAAATATCTGGAGTCCAAGAGTTGAATCCCCTGATGAATACACTACTCCAGTTTGGCTTAGAAGTAGCCCTGGAAATGATTTTGAAAGTATAGAAGCAGGCTGGATGGTTGGTTCATTAAACGAAACATTAACCCTATTTTTAGTACATATTAAAGCACATGATATTAGTCCCTTTTTTTTTTTACAAGATTCAGTAATATTGTTTTCTCTTTTTCTAGGTCAACCCAAAGTTATTGAGTGATACACTACCTCGATTCTTTATACGATGGACTGTAAGTACATCTTTATCCCAAAGGGGGAAAATGTCATTCTCAATTATGTTTTTGATGCTTTATGTGTCAGTTTTCAACATAGAAACAAGTCAAACAACAAATACGAGTATACAAAGACAATCTAACTTTCTCTCTAGAAACATATATTAAATTGACAGTAATAGATTGTAATTTATTAGCTTATTATTTTTTTACTTTTTTGGCTAGTTGGATGGGTATCAGAAGACAGGTTGCATTAACCTCATTTGCTCAGGGTTTGTACAAACTAGCCAAACGGTCGCAATAGGTGCAAGTGTGCAACCTGTATCAAAGAAACAAGGAAAGCAATATGGGATCACAATCCGCATTAACAAGGTAAGGAAAATCTCTCTCTCTCTCTCTCTCTCTCTCTCTCTCTAACATCATGTACCATACAATACTAACTTGCTTCCTATAAATTATAGTTGCTCCAAGTATCTTTCATGTATTTGCAATATAAGTGTTTACTCTCTCTTACTATGAGGCGGTTACTTCTTTCCTAAAGACTTTCTAACGGACACCTTACACGTTCTTGCAAAAGAAAGGGAAATAAAACAAATAATAAAAGAAACCATAATTTATATACACACATATGTACTACATTAGTCAGTAAGTTACACAAAAATTTATTTTAAGACCACAATCTTTACCACATCATTTCTCACAATTATTTTATGTGGTAAATTGTGATTAGTTGTCTATTACTTTTACATAGACTCACCAATTTTTTTTTACCACTCACATTCTGCCACGTCAAAGTTGTGGCAATGTTGTGATCTTAGATTTTCAAAATTTTAACATTCTATGATATTTTTCTTTTTTCTTTTTTCTTTAAATATGAAATTTGATATTTTAGGTAATTATTAATTGAAATTTATTATGACTAGGTTTATTAACGGGAAAATTATTAGGTAACCACTATTAATGGGAAAATAATTTCCCTTATTAATGACCCATATGAGAGAAGTAGAAAGAAATATATACGTGAGTACCATCTCTTAGTGTCGGGTCTCAGGTGGTTATTCCTTTATCAAAGAATTTTTATTTGTCCTACTAAAAAAAAAGGATTTTATATTTGATTTCTCAAGTTCTCCTTAAAAAAAGGGCAAAAAAGGTAGAGAAAATACAAAGAAACCATAATTAAAACTGAAAGATGAGATCAAGAGACTGGGATATGAAACTTCTTTTTAATATATATATATATGTAGGGACTCAGTTTAGAAAGGTTCCCCAACAATACATTTTTAGAGAGTGGATCGAAGGTTTAGGCCCTAACAGACTAGCAACGGAATACAAGCCCGCCTTCTTCCATTGAAGGAGAGTGAGCCCAGTTTACAACTAATGGTAGCTCCTCGGACTCGTCCGAGGAGATCCCTCTCCCTGAAACTAACATGACCTCCCAGTCCTTCTATGGCATTCTCTTCCATGATCCAAAAAGTCCCCCCTCATTGCTTTTCTGCTCTTTCTTATATCGTTCTTTTCCCCTTATCTTCTCCTTCCTTCTGTTGATCATCCATTGGCCTCCGCTCTGACCGTCCGTCCCATCAGAGGTCTTATCCGTACTCAAGTGACTCACCATGATCAATGTTGCCCTGTCAAGGGGTTACATCCCCATTAATGTGGCCAGGGGGGTTAGGTGAGCGCATTCAATGCGGAGGTGACAGCTCTCCTAAGGCTTCCTTCGCCGTGCTCTCGTCGCTGACGCGTGGCACTGGGCCCTCTCCTCCTCGGATATTAAGGAGTCCTTTGGTGGGGTGGTGCTCGTGTTCTTCCGAAGTCTCAGACGCCTGAGGACAGGGTCATCCTTGGATATGCTCCTCGGGGGTTGGTCTACGCTTTCATCCTCGGACTCATCATGCATCCTCGGCGTGGGCCATTTGGGCCTGGCTTGGAGTGGGCCGAGGCTACCCGATTTTCTGGCCCCACAATATATATATATATATATATATTTTTTTTTTTTTTTTATGTGGCTACAAGAGTATGCAACATGGCCTCTATACTTGACAGCCCATAGTATATAAGAAAATTAGAAATAATATTTTTGGGAATACACAAAATAGTTGCATTAGTAATACTAAAATGAAGAAAAGGAATGATGAAATTCAAAAGGCATACAAGAAATGTTTGCGGAAACAGAGGAATTCGAGAAACATGCTAAACTTGGGTAATGAAATAACCATAATGTGATTATAATTTTGATCTTGAATCTACGGTTTTCATATTATAAAGCAAAGGATAATTTTGAGAATCACTTAAAATTATTCCTTAAGAAAGAGTCCTTGATTCAAGCTGATGGAGCCAAAAAAAAAAAATAGAAGCAAATAAAAATTAACATTCGTAAAAATAGTTTAAAAAAAGACAGACATATCAATATTTAAGAAAGTAATAATTAATAAAAAATATGACTTTGGATAAAATAGAATAAAAGAAAAAAAAACACATATATGGTGTGTTTAGATACCGCTTATTTTGTTGAAAACTGAAAATACCGTAGTAAAATAATTTTTAAATATGTAAATAGTACCATGGGACCTATTTTTAATAAAATTTTGTTGAAAAAAGAGATTTGTGGATTCCATGAACAGTGCACGAGACCCACTGGAAAAGCAAAAAAAGCCAGTGCACGTTCTCAAAAAAAAAAAAAAAAAAAAAAAGGAAACGCGCCAAGACGCAGACACTGGATCTGTTTCAGCTGTACCCAAACAAGTACATAAATGGCCAACTTTAACTAATCAGTTGAGGATCCGTAATCGGTCCAAAAATTTTGGAATTAAATTAAGACTTTGTTGTTGTTAATTAAAATTATTAGTTGAATTTTCTTAATTCACAATTTCATATTCGATTAGGCTGTGGTTCAACACAAGTTTCACATGGTATATCTTTTTTCAATTTTCCTTTTCTCTTTGAGTTGATGATGATACGTAAATTTGTAATGGTTTGTCTAAAATTTTTTTTTTTTTTTTTTTTTTTTTTTTTTTTTTTTTTGGTTTTAGGATCCAAACACCGAAAAATGGTATCTAAATTATGGAGACGAGGTGGTAGGGTATTGGCCCTATGAAATTCTTTATTATTTGAAATCTAGAGCCATAATAGCTCAATGGGGAGGGGATGTTTATAGCAAAAACACGAAGGGAGTCGAACCCCACACTACAACAGCCATGGGGAGTGGAGAATTTTCATCTGGTCTGTGGGGCTCAGCATGTTTCGTTCAAAATGTTTATGTCTTGGATACTTCCTTCAAGTTGTACTACCCTGATTGGGTATATATTAATTCAGGGGAACCCATGTGTTACAGCGTTCGTAATTTCCGAGCGACTCGTGAATCTACGCCTACGTTCTACTTGGAGGCCCTGGTCGAAATCAGAATTGTCCATGAAAGCAAGAAGATATATATATATATATATATGTCAAAGCCAACCAACATTTTCCATCAATAAATGAAAACCTCTTAAAACCTAGCTAGCTGATGCCTTCGGCCTTCCACATAACAGTTGTGGATAATTTTATTAGTAATTGTGTGTTTGTTTGGTATAAGCTATAAAGCAAACTGTTTTTTACTTTTTATCTTAGCATTTTTTTTTTAAGCTGACTTGTTTGAATATAATTCAAATAAATTTAGTCTTATAACTCAAATGATACTTTCTAGTGTTTCCCATGGAGACATTCAAAGTTTAACCGCTGCCATTAGGCCAATTGCTAATAAACTATTTTAGAAAAAATTTTATACCACTTTTATGGAAAATATAAAAAATGGTCAAAACAAATCATTTTTTTTCCCATAAATTTTTTTTAAATGAATACTCTTAGGGCATCCATTAACTTCTTACATGTATTATTACATAGACATAACCTTAAATTAAGTTTGAATCTTCCTATTTTTCCAATTCTTTTTTTTCTTTTTCTTTTAGAATACTAAGTATTTAACACACACACATGGAGAGATTGGAGAAGATCTTAAAAAAATTAACAGTGGTGTATATCCAAAAGAGTCTAACTCTTAGATACACAGCACAAGATTTAAACCTCTTTAACTAATGATTTAAATAAAAACAAAGTTTAATTACAAAATTGGTTATAGTCTAAGGCAACAATCTTACTCAATATCTTTTTTATTAAAACTGAATTTTGACAAATCCAACATTAGATTGCATTTTCTTCTTATATCTTCCATACTTGTAAAATTTATAAAAAATTAAAGATCAATAGTTATGTCATTAATAAATACTATAAATTGCAAGTTTTTATAATTTAAAATGCTCAAAATATAATCTTATAGATTATAGAGTAAATAATATCTGATTGGCACAAGGCTTAACATGTATATTAAGAGCGTATAGAACATGCAATTCAATAATTAAATTTTCGAAATATGTAATAATATTAATGATATTGAGTAAGGTTGTAGCCAATTTTATAGTTAAACTTTGCCCTTTAGATAAATGTTGGCATATAGCCCATAATAATCTATCCATATCTGTGGGTTTCAGTTAGCTCAACTGGTAAAGTCTCGGATGGTTGAATAAGAGATCTAGAGTTCAATTCCCGTTTATATAAAGAGCTATTATTAGGAGCAGACGCCATAAGATAAAACTTTATCTTTAAAAAAAAAAAAAAAACCTACCCATGTCAATTTTGTAATGTGGTGGTCCACCACATGTCAATAATTAATGCTCCTTAAAATACTCCTAGCTAAATTCCTTAATAACCAGCCCTTAATTAGCAACTGTTATCTTCTTAAACTATTTCATTCATTTATACCATTTACACTGCCTTAATTAGATGCCCAGATCAATTGACTTACATGTCGTTTAACTGTTAGACCTCATCAATTTCATCTATGGTGAATGAACTGATGTAAGTTCTACTGTTTTTTATCAAGGCTTCAAGACTTCAATGTGAGGACACCATCTTGTGATCTTTTCATTTGCCCACTTCTTGTGATAATTAAATCCTAACTATTTGTTTATTTTTTAAAAGACCCAGCTGAGTAATTAAATATATTTATATATATATATATATAGTATATAGTATGGTTGTTTAATTTTTTTTGACCATGATTTGGAACCAAATTCTTCATGGATCTAGGTCTACAAGATATTAGCGTGGTGGATATAATGATTATGAACCAAAATTCTGCCACTCTTAAGGAAATCAATTTTTTTCTGTCAAGAAATTAATCAATGCTCATGATATCAGAGCATGAGGAGGGCTACCGTTATATTCTGCAGCTAGGAAATGAAGTAAGGACTGACTATTCTTAACTGATAGACATTGTCCTCTAGGATGTCTCACCGTATTGGTTGTAATTAGAACTTGGAAGTATCATGAAAAAATGTACGTACGTGGAACTACAAAAGCAAAAAATTTTAAATGCAGGTTTTTTTTTTTTTTTTTTTAAGGGGGTGGGGGGGGAGTTTAAAGGCAGTTGACAATATAAAAAAAGCAATACAAGCATGTAATTAAAATTCTTGCAGAAACACATTGAGTGCATTTGTATAAGCCATTATAAAATTGTCTTTTGAGTTTAAAAGAACCATTTGTAAAAAAGCTATGACTATGAGGAGTTGTTATTGCCAAAAAGAGTTTTAAGTTTTAAAAATGTTTATTTAAGCTCCCAAAACACTTAACTAAACGGACCTATTATCTTTGATATTGATAAATAGAACAGCCTTTCTAATAAATAAAAACAATGTGAAAATTGAGGCTAGGCATGCATCATTGCCATTAGATCGTAGTCCATGTAGTGAATCAGCATTGTGTCAACCATTTCTGCAACTGTGATATGGCTCTATATTATTAGCTTCCTAGTTCCTATTACTTTTCAAATAGGTTATACCATATTATACTATACAATAATGTAATTTATCCAGTTTTATTAAATCTAAATGCTCTGAAAGTAACTAAGGGCACGTTTGGTAGACTGTAATAAACACTATAATGTAATAAATATTCCTATGGCATAACTATTCGGTTATTTGATTATATTTTTATTGCAATGAATAGTTATTCATTATGAATAGCTATTCCTTATATTTTTCAAAATGAGGAATAGTTATTTCTTATCAAAAGTACTGAATATCTATTCCTTCACTTTATGTAATAATTAACTTTTTAAAAATTTTTCCTAAAAAGCAATTAGTTGTCATATCTTCAAAATGAAAGAAAATAAATTTTCCTTGTTATTAATTATTAGCTCTATTTTGAACATCCTAAAATAAGTGTATTTTAGGAAATTTGACTTAAAAATGATTTAATTACACTTTCTTTTTATATTCTACTAAATTGTGGATACATATTCAGGATTCTATTCCTAAATGGTTATCAAACTAATGAATAGTAATACTTATTACATTTCAACTTAATTTTTTGGGCAAGCTTAGTTGGGGAAGAAAAATGAAGAACACGTTCTTCATGTTCTTCCAAAAAAAAGGAAAAAAAATTAATTTAACTAATTTCTTTTCTTTAAAAAAAAATAATTAGGTTATAACTTTTTATATTATTTTTATTTGAGGTGGCTTTTTTTCAAAAATTAAATTGCTGACGTGGCATTTTTAAATATTATTTTTATCTGACGTGGCTTTTTTTAATATTATTTTAATAGACACGTCAGCATTTACTGTTGGACCGTTTGCCACGTATGATATTTCTGTTAAATGAGTAACGGCAGGGACAAAAATGGGAAGCGTTTTTTAGGATAGGGACTAAAAGCGGTAAAAATAAAATGTAGAGACTAAAATGGGAATCGCCTGAAAATGTAGGGACTAAAATGTGTTTTTCGCCAAAAAAGTATTAGGGATAAGTTACACCCTAAATATATATATATATATATATATGAAAAGTTTGAAAATTTTGGAGAAATTTTGTTTAAATTTATTATGGTCTAATCAGGGATCCGGCGGCCTATGACTTTATGAGATATTTCTAATTAAATGCATGCCAACTCATGTGCTGATGAGACTCGTGGTAATCTAATACCTGTGCATAATGATAATGATTTGTTTTGACTCTGGATATGTATGCTATTTCAAGTGTTATATGAATCCTAACTTATAACACATGCACAGAGATATATAAAAGATATACATTAAAATGTATAATATAATTTATATATATATAATTTAAATGTTATTGATAGTTGTACGTCTGTAAATCCCTTAAAACACAAGTTGTTTAACTTAGTTATTTAACAAAATGATTACTTAGATAAATTATTCAAATTTAGATTAACATAAATAAATCATATCAAGTAAACATTGCGGAAAATAAAGAACACAACGATATGATAACTCAGGAAAACTAAACCGGTAAAAAATCTGGAGATGATTTAACCTAACTATTCTTAAGGTAAAATAGATCAACTATGAAAGAATTGAAATTTTTACAATAGCGACTTAGATCACTAACATCTTATTGCTACCTTGAGGAGAAAACTTATTACCACGACCACATGACAATTCCGAGTTCACAGACTACTTCTTTCCTTGATCCACAGCAACTACAAGTACTCCCACTTGTGTTTTCTTTAAGCTCTTTGAAACAGCAACTGAAGGAATTACCAAGCTCTTGACATCAATCTTAGTCCTGATAATCTTAAGTATATATGAAGGCAAACACCTCTAGATCTCACAAGAGATTCACACACATAGCATATCAACAACATAAAAACGTGGCTAAAGTTTTTCTTTTTATACTTGAAGCAAAACATAAAACCCTACACATCATATGGGCTTGGTCTGAGTTGGAAAATTTTGCAAAAAAACATTTTCTACAAGCTTCGATTGATCGAGTATAATTTTTGATCGATTGAGCTTTGCAGAAATTGAATAGTAATTTTCTGCAATTACTCGATTCCACTATGAAAGAATTGAAGTTTTTACAATAGCGACTTAGACCACTAACATTTTATTGTTACCTTGAGTAAAAAACTTATTACCACGACCACGTGACAATTTCAAGTCCATGGACTACTTCTTTCCTTGATCCACATTAACTACAAGTACTCCCACTTGTGTTTTCTTTAAGCTCTTTGAAACAACAACTGAAGCAATCACCAAACTCTTGACATCAATCTTGATACTGATAATCCTAAGTATATATGAAGACAAACAGCTCTAGATCTCACAAGAGATTCACACACACAGCATATCAACAACATAAAAACGTGGCTAGAATTTTTCTTTTTATACTTGAAGCAAAACATAAAACCCTACACATCATATGAGTTTGAGCTGAGCTGGAAAATTTTGCAAAAAAAATTTTGTACGAGCTTTAATTGATCAAGTATAATTTTTGATCGATCGAGCCTTGCAGAAATTGAATAGTAATTTTTTGCAATTACTCGATTCCAATTTTACACATAAGCACACTTTGAGCAGCCTAAATATAGACTAAATGTTTTTATTATAGTTTGCCAACATTACATTGATGTTCTAAGACATTAAGATCCTAAAGTCTTAGAACCTAACAATAGTCATTCTTAATTTTTTTATTTTTTTATTTTAACTCTTTAAAAGTCTTATAAGAATATTATTAGATAGAAATGTAAATTGTCCATTTTAAAAAAAATAATAATAATTATGTTCATTAATTCTAGACTCTTTGATTTTTGTATGCAAGAACTCACTTGGATGGATATTTATGATGTGGTCCCATATTTGACTCCAAAATTAGGAAATAAAACTATCTCTAAAAATAAATCATTTATGATACATAGTGCAAAATTGGACTTTAATTGTAGAATCTAATTGGATTTTCTCTAAACTTTACCTATTAATATACACTAACTTGTAACCCCATACATATGCATGAATATACTTAAAGATATTCAATAAGATGTATAATATAATTCCTATATATATAATTTAAATACTACTAATAGTCATTTTTATATTTTGTTAACTTTTAAAAAATATTTTGTAAGGATATTATTAGGTATAAAATGTAAATAGTCCATGTTTTTTTTTTTTTTTTTTTTTTAAATATTATTGTTGTGTGGGAGGACTTCCATCTTAGCCCTCAATCAGGTATTGTCCTATTTGGAAATAACGTTGAGCCTTAGTCCTCAAGGATTTGTTCAATCCCACATCGGAGAGAGACAGCTCCCACCCATGCCTTATAAGCCTTTGACTTAAGGATGAGTATACCACTACTACACATGTGTGAGAGGCGTCTCTCGCTGATGTGAGATTGAACAAATCCTTGAGGACTAAGGCTCAACGCCATTTCCGTAGAGGACAATACCTAATTGGGGGTCAAGACGAAAGTCCTCCCACAATTGTGAAGCATTTTTTTTTTTTTTTTTTTTTTTTTTTTTTTT
>NW_027069535.1:963222-990752 GCF_002906115.3 Quercus suber
GTCCTCAGAAGAACTCAGTTCAACCACCTCCCTTGCCTTCTTAGATAGTCCTTCCTCGGCCACCGTTACTTGCTGGGATGAGGAGGGACCTGCTAGCGGAATGCCTTCAGGTATATAAGACCCCTCGGAAAATGCAAAACCGTCCTCCACCACGGTAATCTGCGTAAGCCGAGGGTCATGAGCTCTAATTACATGCTTCGGGACTGGGAATGATTTCTGAGCTGGGTCGCATCCGAGGATTTGATAAGCAGCTCTGACCTGGTTATCAGTTTCGTTCAGGAAAAGGTCCGACCTAAGAACGGTTTCCAAATCCTCTTTGTTAACCAGGTGGAAATGACGTGCAAAGGCGTGCGGATCTGCGAAAAGAAAAGTGAAATTCCTATGGTTAATCAACCAAATCGGATATACAGTTATGAAACTTGAAAATACTGAAACCTAGATTGTCTTTTACTTTGGATACCCTACCTGGCTCCCCCTCTACTGTTGGGCAATGAAAACCGTTGTGCCACTCCCCCGACACTATGAGGAAATCCTGTGTCAATCCCTTATTGGAATCAGGAAGACACTGGATGAGACGAACCCTATCGTCCCTTGTCTTCATATAATACGTCTTACCCCTCAAGTGATGAAGGTTGTAGCACAAGTTCACATCGTGGTGAGTCAGTCTCAGCCCCATTTTCTCATTCAGGGTATCTACACACCCTAATATCCTAAATACATTCACGGCACACTGAGTAGGAGCCAGGCGGAAATGCCTAAGTAATTGAGAGTCACTGGCCTCATAGGGATTCTCATCCCTCCTCTATGAAAGCGACTATCGGGATCACGACTTCACCCTCTCTCCTCCTAATGTACCACTCCCCTTCTTCACAGTACTTCAGACTCACGTTATTGGTATCCCATAGTCTACGATGAATTTGTTCATCATCTCGTCGGATTCAACCAACTTCTTAACTTACCCATCCCCCAAGGACAACTAAAAATTCCAGAAGAAGAAAAGAAGGGATAGAACCAAGGAAATTTAGGGTCACTGGAAGAAGAAGACTTACAGAAGTATGACGATGCTCTTCAGATAGTGTGCAAGTCGAACCAGATTCAAATCATACACATCAAAAATTGTAAGCGCGAAAATGAGGAAACCAGGCAGTTCAAACAGGTACTTATTCTCCCCTTAGGTTCCCCAAATGTAACCGCTTGCCCATAAAAGCAGGAGATCCCTACCGAACAATTACCATAATACCGTTGAAAGTGGGAAACGTGGTGCCGCCAAAATTTAATGTGGGCACACATTAAGTCTTGAAACGCTAAAAACGAGCATCGGGCAGTCGAAAAGTCGCCAGCATTAACACGAACTAAAGTGGGGCGATTCGTCTAGAGGGCCCGCAGGTATCAAAACCCTCCTCCCCGTCCGAGGGAACGTGCAGCAGGGTTTTGAGGGGCTATTGTGGGGCCCGTGGGCCTGATAGCCTCGACCCATCGTGTAGAGGCCTAAGGCCCACGCCGAGGAATACTGACCATTCAAGGCTAAATTGGGGAAAGCCTCTTTTCCGGATCCACGCCGAGGACCTCCTCTCCTCGGCCTGACAAGAATGATTTTTGGGAAAGACCAGGCCCAAAGTAAGCTGTCACTCTCGCATTTAATGCATTCACCTAACCCCCTTGGCCGCATTAATGGGATATAACCCTTAGCAAGGCAACGTTGATCAGAGTGAACCACTTGAGTACTGATAAGGCCTCTGATGGGACGGACGGTTAGAAGAGAGGCAAATGGATGATCAACAGATGGAATAAGGAGATAGGAAGATGAAGACTATATAAGAAAAGCAAGTAAAGTAAAATGGGGGGGGGAAAAGGGGAAGAAAAAGGTCTCCTCGGATGGGCCGAGGAGCATCCCCCAGTTGTAAAGAAACTCTAAGTATCTTTTTTATAAAAGAGAGTTCATGCTTGATGAACGACAGCCAGCGCCTAAACCTTTAACCCACTCTCTATAAATTTATTGCTTGGGCTTGTTGGGCTGAAAACCCATTCATACTTAGGGTCAATCCAAACTGAGTCCCTACAATACTTATTTTAGGGTGTTCAAATATAGCTAATAATTAATAATAAGGAAAATTTATTTTCTTTCCTTTTGAAGATATGGCAACTAATGACTTTTTAGGAATTAAAAAAAAAAAGTTAATATATAAGGTGAAGGAATAGATATTCAGTACTTTTGATAAGGAATAGTTTTTATCATTTTGAAGAATACTATTCATAAGGAATAACTATTCATTGTAATAAAAATATAACCAAACAATCGAATAGTTATGCCATAAGAATATCTATTATATTACAGTATGTATTACAGTCTACCAAACGTGCCATAAATGTGTGAATAGTGTCGTGGAACTCAGTTTTAAAGAAAAATTTGCTGAAATCCGTACTTGCAGGTCCCGTGAACAGCGCATGGGACCCACACAAAAAATGTCAAACTCAGAAAACTTTCATTTCAATGTAATCTAAATGTAGGCTTAATGTTGTGCAAAAGAAGAAGAGTCTAATATAAATAAACCATAAAAAATCCAATAAAAAATAGTAAACTCATGTATATATCCAAAATATAAAATAAAATAAAAAATATAGAAGAAAGAAAGAGTAAAACTCATGTATATATCTATGACTTAAACAATGTATAATTTGAATCTATATATGTTTAATTGTGTTGTTTTTAATTGTACTATACATATGCACAGATTATACACTAGTCTATATTCTATATTTGTGAGCTGTATTAAGAGAAATGGAAATAAGGTGGCACATGTGCTTGCTAGATTTGCCCAACATGTTAGTTCTAATTTATTTTGGATGGAAGAGGTTCCATCAATTGCTTATAATTCTGTAAACTTTGATCCTTCTTTGATTTAATTGATATTTGATTCTAGTTAAAAAAAAAAATTAGAATTCTAAATTAAAGTTTCAATTTTGCGCCATGAGTCTTAAATTATTTATTCTTAAAGAGTTTTATTTTTAATTTTAGAATTAAATGTAGGACCACATCATAAATATTCAACTAAGTGAGTTATTAAGTACAAAAATTAAAGAATCTAGAATAAATGAATCGTAAAAAAAAAAAAAAAAAAAAAAAAAAAAAATGCTTCACAATTGTGGGAGGACTTTCGTCTTGACCCCCAATTAGGTATTGTCCTCTACGGAAATGGCGTTGAGCCTTAGTCCTCAAGGATTTGTTCAATCTCACATCAGCGAGAGACGCCTCTCACACATGTGTAGTAGTGGTATACTCATCCTTAAGTCAAAGGCTTATAAGGCATGGGTGGGAGCTGTCTCTCTCCGATGTGGGATTGAACAAATCCTTGAGGACTAAGGCTCAACGTTATTTCCAAATAGGACAATACCTGATTGAGGGCTAGGCTTGGGTCCGAGGACCATGCAATACCTTGGTTCTGTCTACCACTTCTATTTTTCTGTAAGTATCTAGTTTCCCCATAGGTTTGAGTCCGAGGACCATGCAATACCTTGGTTCTGTCTAGCACTTCTATTTTTCTATAAGTATCTAGTTTTCCTATAGGTTTGAGTCCGAGGACCATGCAATACCTTAGTTCTGTCTAGTACCCAGGTATAATGGTGTGAATAGTTTTACCATAGGCTTGGGTCCGAGGACCATGCAATACCTTGGTTCTGTCTACCACTTCTATTTTTCTGTAAGTATCTAGTTTTCCCATAGGTTTGAGTCCGAGGACCATGCAATACCTTGGTTCTGTCTAGTACCTAGGTATAATGGTATGAATAGTTTTACCATAGGTTTGGGTCCGAGGACCATGCAATACCTTGGCTCTGTCTACCACTTCTATTTTTCTGTAAGTAGAGGTTTGTCCTCGGACCGCTTTACTGGAGATGATTCCTCCTTGGGTTAGATTATGATCTTTACACGTGGCGTTGATCTCGCCTCCAGCTCGAGGCCCCATCTTTTCATTTATGAAGCGCCCATTGTCTGTTCGTGTTCCGCGCTTGACGCTTCGGTGCGCGAAACGCGCCTTCATTAATGTCCTCGTGAATTAACACGAGTCCAACAGTCTACGTCCTCCTTGAAAATTGGTAGCTCCATTATTAGCCCAGCTGATAATTCTCTTTTCGAACTCTGCATGAATTAATTCTCACCAACCCCCATCCCCTATATAAGGTGAGGAGATGGTTTCTCTACAATCCATGAACTTCCCAACACAAACAGAAAAGACACATCCTTTCAGCTTCCCAATCCCTTTTAATAACCCCGCCGGAATTGTGACTGGAGTTGGCAAATATAAGGCGGCTTTGGGCGGGTGTGAAGACATCCGTGCCAAGAGCCATTATGGCCGCAGCCCCACTGGGCTTTCGGTGCGGCAGGATCTAGGCGTAACCCCGATGGCGCCATATAAGGTGGCCCGGAGGGATGTTGTTAGAGTACCTAACGTCTCTCCTCGGAACGCACCCCCGACGAAGAAGACGTGCGAATTCACCTCATGGGCGGTGCTCGAGTGTTGCCGTCTCCAACGGCCAACACTCGTGAGGATTAGAGAGAATCAAGGGAACATCATGGGGGAAGGTATCCCGGAGCCCCTGCATCTGCTCCTCTCTTTGTTCCAGCTCCGCCGCGCCGAGAAGGGAGTTGTCAGTGGCCTGAAAACATGATGGCCCCTCCCCCTTCCCTGCCTTTTGTGTCAAGCTCTCCCATTCTCTTTATACCAATAAAGGGACGGCTTGACACTTCCCACCGGCTAGTTTTTTTAGGGGGCTCCACCTGGGCCTCTGATTGTAGAAATAGCTGGTAGGATTAGCTTGTAAATTTGTTTGTGAAACACACCTGCCTGAGCCTCTGATTGTAATTTGTACTGTTTCTATTTATGAAATAATAATATCAAGATTTCTCTTTTCGCTGTCAACTCTTCTATATTTTTTTTTTCAACCTACTGTAAAACGACCACTTAGAACAATCACCTGGTGCGCCGGCCAGCACCCTAATCCTTCCCACAGACGGCGCCAATTGTAGGGACTCAGTTTGGATTGACCCTGAGTATGAATGGGTTTTCAGCCCAACAAGCCCAAACAATAAATTTATAGAGAGTGAGTTAAAGGTTTAGGCGCTGGCCGTCGTTCATCAAGCATGAACTCTCTTTTATAAAAAAGATACTTAGAGTTTCTTTACAACTGGGGGGATGCTCCTCGGCCATGGGCCGAGGAGACCTTTTTCTTCCCCTTTTTCCCCCCCATTTTACTTTACTTGCTTTTCTTATATAGTCTTCATCTTCCTATCTCCTTATTCCATCTGTTGATCATCTATTTGCCTCTCTTCTGGCCGTCCGTCCCATCAGAGGCCTTATCAGTACTCAAGTGGTTCACTCTGATCAACGTTGCCCTGCTAAAGGGTTATATCCCCATTAATGCGGCCAGGGGGGTTAGGTGAATGCATTAAATGCGAGGGTGACAGCTTACTTTGGGCCTGGTTTTTCCCAAAAATCATTCTTGTCAGGCCGAGAACGAGGAGGTCCTCGGCGTGGATCCAGAAAAGAGGCTTTCCCTAATTTAGCCTTGAATGGTCAGTATTCCTCGGCGTGGGCCTTGGGCCTGCTACACGATGGGCCGAGGCTATCAGGCCCACAGGCCCCACAAGTGTCTTTTAGGAAATTTGACTTAAAAATGATTTAATTACACATTCTTTTTATACTCTACTAAATTGTGGATGCATATTCAAGATTCTATTCCTAAATAGTCGCCAAACTAATGAATAGTAATACTTATTACATTTCAACTTAATATATTCCTTGTAATACTTATTTATTTTCTCATGTAATAATTATTACAGCGTAAATGTTTTCAGTTTTCAGCAATAAGCGATATCCAAAAACCCTAAATCACCTAAAAATTATATATATATATATATATTGATTTTTTGAAATTAGATAACAATTAAAATCTAATTTGAAATCTAATTTGATTTTCTATCCATTTTAGAGATATAGGTAAATGCAAACAACCTGTCATAAGTGAATCTCTAACTAAGAAAAGCCAAGCTTTAAGCGCCTATGATTCGTGCCAACTCATGTGCTGAAGAAACTCGTAGTAATCCAATACCTGTGACATCCATATCTTATCCAACTCAGCCAAATTTAACATAATCATTAATTTATGTAAGCAATTTAGAAACATCAATTTTTTTTTTTGGACTGAAGAAACATCAAGTTAATATCCAAATGAAATGTATATTTGTTTGCTCCCAAATTGTTAATCTTCTATTTTTATTTTGGGATGTCCTAAAATGTTATCCTAATTTCTAAAAGTAAAAGTTACTAATTTACTAACTTTTTTTTTATTATGCTCCTACTTTATTTATAGGAGGCAGGAGCATTTGAAAAAAAAAAAAAAAAAAAACCGCAATAGATGCATCGTATAGTAGTCACTTGGAGTTTTTTTTTTTTTTTTATTAGATTTGATTTAAAGATAAGTTTGAATTTGAAGGCAAACCAATATAGTTTGCATTGTATTAGGAGTAATGTTTTTTCAGTTTGATTTTATTTTATTTATCGAAAAGAATATTCCAACACAAAAAGTAAAATATACATTTGTTGTAGGAGTCCTTCTAAATTCTAATTACGTCACTCAGTTTGTAAAATAAAAAAGAACAAAAAATAAATCTAAAAGAGCTTATTTCAAATTTTTGATAATTTTTTTTGGTAAATTACAAATTACACCTCTAAAATTTGGAGATGCTTGATTTTACACCCTAAAATTTCAATCTTCAGATTTTACCTCCTGAAACTTGAAAGTGTTTGAATTTTACAACTCTAAACGTTTTAGAATTTGGATTTTACTCCATAAATTTTAGAGGTGTTTGCAAATTACACCCTAAAATTTGGAGATGTTTGAATTTTACACCCTAAAATTTAGAATTTAGTGATGTAAAATCCAAACACACAAAAACTTTAGGAAATAAAATTCAAATTCTGAAATATCATAGTATAAAATCTAAATACCCCTCAAATTTTAGGGGGTAAAATCAAATTCTGAAACTTTAGGGTGTAAAATTCAAATACCTCAAAACTTTAGGGGTGTAATTTGCAATTTACCTTTTTTAAAAAAAATTAACAATATAAATTTTTTATAACTTCATTTAAGGGTAATTTTGCAAACTTCTATCTTCTTTAAATTATATTTTCTTAAAAAGTTGGGTTTTCTAAACAAGAACACCAATTTGGAACAAAAGGTGTACTAGCAATATTTATGACTAGTTTTTTTTTTTTGGTTGGAAGTATAAGCATGTCAGGCATTTATTATGATTTTTTATTTAAATGAAACTATATATTCTACCAAAAATTTTAGGATCACCATTTATGCCACAACTCTCCTATGTGATTGACTATGAGTAGTGGGAAAAAAAAAAATGATGGCTCCATTAAAAGTGACAGGTAGTCAATTGTAGTCTACCACATTATGATGGTTATGGCAAAGTATGTAAAATCCAAACACCTCCAAACTTTAGAGGTGTAATTTGCAATTTATCATTTTCTTTTAAATTAACAAATAAATTTTTTATAACTTCATTTAAGGGTAATTTTGCAAACTTCTATCTTCTTTAAATTATATTTTCTTAAAAAGTTGGGTTTTCTAAACAAGAACACCAATTTGGGACAAAAGGAGTACTAGCAATATATGACTAGTTTTTTTTTTTTTGGAAGTATAAGCATGTCAGACATTTATTATGATTTTTTATGTATATGAAACTATATATTCTACCAAAAATTTTATGATCACAATTTATGTCACAACTCTCCTATGTGATTGACTGTGAGTAGTAAAAAAAAAATGATGCCTCCATAAAAAGTGACAGGTAGTCAATTGTAGTCTACCACATTATGATGATTGTGGTAAAGTGTGTATAAAAGTTGTGGCGCTATAATTACTTTTTTTTTTTTTAATTGCATGTCAATATTCTAATGGAATGGTTAAATATACATAGAATCTCTATAAAAATAAATAATTAATTATAGGAAAGAATCTAAATATTCTAAACTCAATTTTTTTTTTTAACATAAGCCACAATATAAACTCAATTAAAAAAAAAAAACATGATTATAAATACTGATATGTGAAATCAAAACTTATGTGTCACAATATTATGGGACCAACAAAAAGCCAAATAGATTTTCTTCCCATGTATATATGTAAAGGGACGCATTTTAGCAAATGTACTTTTATGGAAAGTCAAGGATGGCATGGAAAACTTTCCTACTCTAGGCCAAACGGCCTTCTTTATATACCTTTAATTGAAACGTTTGCCAATCATTGTGTTATGTTTGTTTTTTATTTTTTGATGAAAATTGTGTTATGTTTGTTAGCTTGAGAGTAACAGAGTGCTAAAAATGCGGAAAAGACTAATAATGTCATTCTTTGCAATGGCTTTGCTTGTTTTTGATGGTGGAGTAGATGTAAAAGCTGAAGCAAGAAAAACTTTATCAGAAATTGATAAGAAATTGAAGCTTCTCAATAAGCCAGCAATCAAGAGCATTAAGGTATGTTTTTCTATTATTTCATTTTTTTTTTATTGTACTTGGGATAGTTCCATGAATTTCCTTAACCATTCGAATCTATGTCGGGATTGCCTCTTATTTTCAATTTTTTTTTTCTAAATTACGCAATGTGAAGGCTTTGATTGTTTTCCACGCAAAAAAAAAAAAAATATATATATATATATATAAATAAATCAAATTGGTATTCTTGAGTTGAGTGAGTTTGGTATTACGGTATTACCTCAATCAAAAGAATTATAACAGCTCACAACTGACCATGTCATGATTTTCCTTGTTTATTACACTATGTTTGGTTCAGCAGTAGAGGAGGGAAAGGAAGGGAAGGGTTGGGTTAAACAGTAATTCGCTTTATTTGGTTTATGTGAGAGAAAAGAAAAGATGAGAAATTCAATCATATGAGCCCACATATTACAATCCTCCCATTTTGGACAGAAATAAAGAGAAAGACTTCAACTAAAAAGTAGGTTCCAGTTAGCTCAACTGGTAAAGTCTCTGATGATTGTATAAGAGATCTGGGGTTCAATCTCCGTCTACACTAAAAATTGATTGGTGTTTTGGTCTGATAATAAAGAGCAATTATCAGGAGCGGACGCCATAGGTTGAAACTCTCTCAAAAAAAAGACTTCAATTAAAAAAGTGAGGCCTAACATATTTGACTTTTTATGTCCTATAATTACATTTCTATCCATTATTTTTGACTCTCAATTTTATTAGGGCATATAAGTAAAAAAAAGCATACACTTTTTTTTTTCCAATTTCCTCTCTCTTTGCCAACCAAACATAAATATTTTCTTTTCTTTTCTTTTCTCTTTCCCTCCCTATATCCAAACACACCAAAAGGAAATATTTTCTTTTCTCTTCTTTTCTATTTCCCTTCTCTTCCTCTTTTCTTTTGTCTTCCCTTTCCCTAGCTATAACCAAAAATAGTGTTAGTCTTATCTATGAGATAAAGATAACATGCATCAATGTCGATTGTAGTTATAGTTATATAGTGAGATATTTTGATATTATTATTAAAGTATTTCCATTCATGTGTTCTTGTAGAGTAAAGATGGAGATATCATTGATTGCGTTGATATTTACAAACAACCAGCTTTTGACCATCCTGCTTTAAGAAATCATACAATTCAGGTACATTTGCTTTCTTAACCTTATTCTCTCTATTTCACTGCAAAAAATAAAAACCTTATTCTCTCTCCGTGGGAGGTTATTTATTATAATAATAAAAAAAAAAGTTAATTTTGCTACAATATTAAAATATCTTGACCCGATATTGTTGGGATAGAGCTGTAGAGAAGTCGAGTAAGATTTTTTATTTTTTATTTTTTTTTAAAGGAAGAGTTTGTTGATATATATACCATTGCAACCTGAGGATTTCTAAAAGTTTTAGAGTAACTCTCGCTAAATCCACCAAATGTTTTTAGAACCCTAACCAATCATTGTTTTTTTTTTTTTTTTTTTTTTTGAGAATGAACCAATCATTGTTAAATAAACAATTTAGACTTTATCTTGTTATCAATAACTTTAATATTATAAAAAATAATACTAATTAATTTTGTTTATAAATGCTTATGATCATGGGACTTTAATTTAAAATTTATTTAATGTATATTTACTTACTAAATAATTTAATGTTCCATGTAACATGCAGATGAGACCAAACACTATTTTTGCCTCCGAGACTTCAACAACTAAACACGAGTCATCTCCAGCAATGTTAACTCAAACTTGGCAAAAGAGTGGAAGCTGTCCAAAAGGAACAGTAGCCATTCGCAGAGTTAAGAGGAAAGAGTTATTAAATGCTGATTCCTTGAGCACTTTGGAAGGGACGGTCCACGGACTTCCTTTGCTGTAAACACAACAAATGACGAAAGTAATTTTTTTGGAAGCTTTCCCGCACCAGAACACTCGGTAATTATACGAACATATATATTTTTTTTTTTTTTGAGAATACGAACATATATATTTAGTGGCTATATTTGTGAGCAAGTATTCAGTACTCTAGGAGTTACAGCGACGTGGTAAAAAAATAATAATAAATCCTACTAATTAAATATGTGGTAGAATCCGCCACTACGTTGCCATACTTGAATATCTAATAATTTTATTTTTGTTTTTGTCATAAACTTGAATACTTGATATAGTTTTGCATGCAGTTAAGTTTCTAGAATTATGAGAAATGCATATAATAGATTTAATCGTTAAGAAGTAACATATTCATAAAATGGAAATATTAAAATGAACAACTGAAATACACAAAAAGATGTGATTTGAAATGAGGAAATTTGCTTAAAAATAGAGATGAGAGTTCTTGATAAAAATACGAGAGAAAGTCATTTGAGATTGTTTGGTCATGTTTAGAGGAAAAACGATCAATGCATCAATGAGAAAATAGTGTGCTAATTCAAGATGAAGAACAAAAAAAAAAGTAGGGAAATACCAAAAATGACATTAATAAAGTAGTAAAAAGTAACATATCAATTAAGAAAGTAACAAAGAGTATGATTATAAAAAAAAAAAAATGGTGAAAAAGAAGAATACATGTGAGAGATCTTGACTAATCTATTGTCGTTCTTATAAATAGATCAAAACATTGATTCATGGACATAGATACATAGTGAGATTAATGGATGGTTTTGAATCTTTATAGTATTTACATAGGAGATTTTATGTTGGGGAAAATACGTATAAATTTTTACAAAGGTGTCTTTAATAAGACATTCTTCAAAATTTACTGAGAAGATTTTGTCAGTGTATATACTTACATAATAGAAGAGCGGTATTTTTTTTTTTTTAATGTGAAAAAAGAAAAGAAAAAATCTAGAAGAATGATAATAGGGATACTACAAAATTTATTAGATAATTTTTACAAACTAATGTATAGTCAATCACAAAAAGAAAAAAAAAATGCTAAAACTGCTATCAATTTTACCATAGAAAGCTCACAGTGATACGGCAATTAATGTAATTGGTTTCATTGTAAATGTCTAAATTATTATTTTTTTATTGGTGAGTGGTGATACATTCGCATGTAAAACTCATATCGTAGAATTTTTTAGTCTTCGTAATATCACTCGCAAGAAAAAAAAAAAAAAAATGACATTCAATTTGCTCATTGGAAAAAAAAATTTTAAAGAAAGAGAAGAAAAAAATAGTTTGATCCAAAGATCTAGCGCCATCTAAAAAAAATGTTTGTACGTTTCTATTAACAATATATAGTTGAATATGATCCAAAGGGATTTTTTCTTGAATATATTGCTGGATAGAAAATTTTTCCATGTTAAATTTTGTCCTTCTAATTTTACTGATTTGTTTGGTAATACTTTGCATGTGAACCAGTACGCAAATCTCTATACAAGGGAAAATAATTACATCGGTGCTAGAGGAGACATAAATCTTTGGGATCCTTTAGTTGAATTTTACAACGAAAGCAGTAGTGCTCAAATTTCGCTTAAAAGCGGCTTTGTTGAGAATTTTGAAAGTATCGAAGCAGGCTGGATGGTTAGTTCATTATCCGAAACGTAAATCTCAATTTGTGGGTACATGATTAAAGCACATAATATTATTCATTAGAATTTGTCTACCAATTTTTTTTTACTAATGAAAGGAAATTACCTATTCTTTATTTACATTCTCAAGATGTGGTAATGTTATTTTCTCTTATTTTAGGTCTACCCAAATTTATTTAATGCTGATGGAGAACCTCGATTATTTATACGTTGGACAGTAAGTACACTTCTACAAAATCAAAGATGGAAAATGCCATTCCTAATTATGTTTTGGTTCCTTTAATATGTTTGAGTTCTTAATAAATATATATAGAGAAATGTTAACGAATGTCTTTAATAAATATATATATATATAGAAGCAACAAATAAACTAAGAGCCTTATAATTTAACTAGTAATATTTTATGTTTTTAATGGAGATATCCATAGTTTAAATTTCCTCATCTTCATTGTTGTTGTTGAATTATTAACAAAAAAAAAATGACAATATTAGTCTTTGTGTTTCAAAATATAGTGTATATATATATATTAGTTTCTTTAGCAATCAACTTTTTGAATTACTCTGAATTTATACGGTAGTTTATTTTGTTCTTTTTTTCAGTTGGATGGATACCGACGTACAGGTTGCATTAACCTCAATTGTGCTGGGTTTGTTCAAACTAGCTCAGTTATCGCATTAGGTTCTACATTTTCGAATGTATCAACGCTGCACGGACCCCAATTTCAGATCAAAATCCGCATTGACCATGTAATGAAATTCTCTCTCTCTCTCTCAAGAGATACAGGGACACAACTCTTCTCACAAATTTTTTTTACAATAGCTATGGTTGCAAATTGTTATATAATAAAGTGATACGAGTGAATGTAATAGCTAACTAATATGACAATGAATAACAATTTGTCAACTCTACAATTTTTTTTTTTTTTTGTTTAATTTCAACTCTTATGCACATATCATTTTCATATTCTTTTATGTTTTTGATTTTAGGATCCAAGTACCAACCATTGGTGGCTACAGTATTATAACGAGGTAGTAGGTTATTGGCCAGCAGAAATTCTGTGCTATTTGAAGGAGGAAGCCTCAATAGTAGCATGGGGAGGAGATGTTCATAGCAAAAATGTGAAGCCAGGCCATCCCTATCACACTACAGCCTACATGGGGAGTGGGGAAGCTGCATCTGAACTGTTTGGTAGTGCAAATTTTATTACAAATATTAGGGTCATTGATTATTCCCTCCAGTTAAAGTACCCTGATCCGGCATTCTTTGTTGTTGATGAACCCAATTGCTACTCTGCTTTGATTTACAAAGCAGGTCCTAATAATGAACCCTATTTTTACTTCGGAGGGCATCCTAACAACAACTGTATATATAATCAAAAAAAATAATGTTAAAGATATAAACTATTTTACAAAAAATTTTACAAAAAGTTGATGTGATGAATGATTATTGGTAAATGAAAATGTGATATTAATAGTGAGACTAGATGAAAACCAATAAGAAATTGGCCACATCAACATTTTGTAAAATAGTTTATGACTGTAGCATTACTCTAATAAAAAATGTATAATGAAGCGAAAGATAATCTCATAAGACTGTCTTATGAAGTATCCCCTTGTTCATGAGAGCAAGAGTGTTGAAAAAGTTTTTTTTTTTTTTTTAAATGTTTGAATATATGGGGAGGGTGAATTTGAATTTATCTTCATTTTAGGAGAATTGGGTAATATCATGTGCATTGTTGATAAAAAGCATTGTAATTTCAATAATTTGAAAATTTTTACACAAGTTCAATTAATATTATCATTTTTTATTTACTTTGCCAGCCTCCGCATAATGTGATTGTGTTTGTGTGTGTGTCTATATATATATATATATATATATTTCTAAAGAAAACAAGTAAATGCGACTTTTGTGCCACAATTTTTACTACAAACCTGACATATGCAATTGTGAGTGGTGGCATGGTGGAGTGGTTTTAGAAGTATTAAATTATATCTTGAATTTTTGAAAAGAAACAAATTAAATTCTAGAGTCAAATTATAAAGGAATAGATTGGAACGAGATAAAATTGAATGCACTTAATAACGGAATGAAATGGAAATAAAATGAAATGAAATCAAGTAATCTTATTTGGATATTTTAAAATAAATGAATGGAAAAGTAATAATAAGTAATTTTGTTTGGAGTAACATAGATAGAAATTAATAGAATTATTTTTATAATAACATTACTATTATACCCCTATTTTAAAATAAATAACTAGATGTTTAAGAGTATTTTGGAAGTCACACATTTGAGGTAATGAGGGAAGAGAGAGGAATAAGTGTTTACTTCTATCCAAACAAAAGAATTGGCTTTCCACTCATTCCCTAAAAACTCTCAAGTAAGAGAATAGAATGAATATTCTAAAATGATTATTTTCATTCCATACATTTCCTTGAGCCAAGAGCGGCATAACCCAAGCAAAAAAGGGAAAAAGGGGGTTCACATTATCTCACCACAATTGACAAGGCACCTTAGTAAATACACAATTTTGGCTAGCCTAATGCAACCTTGTATGTCATTTTTGCTCAATTTTGCCTAAAATATGCATATTGCTAGCTTGCTATGATGCTCTTTGCCAAAAAGAACAAACAATTTTTTTAAAAAAAAATACATATTTATAATAAAAAAAAGGGTATCATAAGGTGATCAAAATGACTTCCTTATCTCAACGTTACTATGTTAATATCCTACCCATTGAGTCTAGGTTTGTAAGCAAAAGAACTAGTAATCTATAACTGTTATCCAAGCCCCATGAATACACTACTAGGAATTGAGTTGAGGTGTAGATATTTTTCAAGTATTTACCAGTTCTCATTACGGGATTCGAATATAGGACTTCTATACGACTATACCCAAACCGTTTGGGAATAAGCTTAATGGCTATTAGACCATTACCGATAACAAATAAGTTCCCTTAATCAAGCGAAACAAATAAGTTTGATTAAGATTTGGCACGGAAGTTATTTTTAATTTCTTTTTGTTATCTTGTTTTGTTTTTTCTGTTTCTGGGGTGCGTGAGAAAGTGAATGCAAAAGTTGTAATGGACACTTTTATCCGTATCTATGGTGATGGAGGTGGAAATCTAAAAATGGTTGGCAAATGAAAAAAAGTGTTATAATATTTACCTATAAAACAAAATATAAAAAAGTAACCAAGTACCATCCAGAACAAAGCCAGGTCATTGTATAGTTCTAGTTCTAGTTCTAGTTTTACCATGTAGGGCCCACAGCTCCGCACTTTTGCCCTTTTCCTTTTCCTTTTGTTAAGAAGATGAGATCTTATGAGGAAATGAAGAATCCCTAAAGACAAGCTCACCCACTTCATCTCTCTGTCTCTCTCTCTCTCTCTTTTACATCCCTATCTTAATTCCACAACTCACGCTTTTCCTGTTCTTTCCTCACTTCATCTTCGAAGCTCCTTTTTTTCTCTGAGCCCTGAGTTCTCTGGAATCGCTCAGTTTCCGAGAGTGTTGTCTTTTGTTTATTCAGAAATCGCTTTGTCTTGTAAGAGGGAAGTTCCACTCTACTCTTCTGGAACCGTGGGTTGACTTTGATTTTTCAAGTTTCTGCAACTGGGTTTTCTTTTTTGGAGTTCAGTTCGGGTTCTTGGCTATTGAGAAATCAGCCAATTTCTGAGAAAGTCAAGGTTTTTGGTTTCTGCAAGTGGGTTTAATTTTTGGAGGTGTCTGTTTGAGTTCTGGGCTACTGAGAAATCAGCCAAATTCCGAGAAAGTTAAGGTTTTTGGTATCTGGGTTTGATTTGTATTGGATTTCTGCAAGTGGGTTTTTTTTTTTTTTTTTTGGAATTAGAGGTCTAGTTCGTGAAATCCACCCATGGATTTCATGTAAGAATGAATGGGTTTGATTTGTATTGGATTTCTGCAAGTGGGTTTTTTTTTTTTTTTTTGGAATTAGAGGTCTAGTTCGTGAAATCCACCCATGGATTTCATGTAAGAATGAGTTTTTGTTATTGGGGTTTGTTTTGAATTGAAGAGAAAAAAAGAAAAAGAAAAAGGAGAGAGAATGAAAGCTGGGAAAGACGAGGAGAAGATCATGGGGCCCATGTTCCCAAGGCTTCATGTTAATGATACAGAGAAAGGAGGGCCAAGAGCACCTCCAAGGAACAAGATGGCTCTCTATGAACAGCTAAGTATTCCCTCCCAGAGGTTCAATCAGGGGGTTTTGCCTCTTACACACCCAAAAAACACTAGCAGTATGGTTCTCCCAGCATCCTCAAGCCAGGTAATTGTTACTTGTTAGAACTAAGAACTTGTTTGTTTGCTTTGTTTATTATGTTTTCTTGTGGACTGGAGTATTACTTTTTGATCTTTTTATTCTTGAATTATAAGTTACTAAGGCTGGAGGCTGTTTGTGAAATCATGTTTAACAGTGAATAGTGATGTACTGATGTACCATAACTTTGGTTTTTAAATTGATGATTTAGTTGTTATTCTTAATGAAGAATGATAGAGAGGATGTAAAATCATGGTTCTGCTGTTTTTATTGGGCTGAGTCATAGCTGATAGAATTGCTTGTGATTTTGGTTTTTAACGTGCTTGAAACGTTGTTCAAGGGAGGAACGAGGGGATTGTTTAGCCAATGCACTATAGATCAACTCGCACCTCCTCCCCTTAAAGTGATGACCCATAACTTTGGTCCCAATCTGATGATTTAGTTGTAATTCTTAATGAAGAATGATAAGAGGGATATACAATCAGGTTCTGCTGTTTTAATTGGGTTGATTCGTAGGTGATAGAACAGCTTTTAATTTTGGATTTTAATGGACTTGAAAGATTGTTCATGGGAAGAGATGAGGGGATTTTTTAGCCAATAAGCTATAGCTCAATTGGCACCTCCTCTGATTATAAGCTCTTGGTGGAGGGTGAGGTCATGGCCTCATGGGTTCAAGACCTGTTGGTTTTGTGTGGATAACTTACCAATCATAAAGGAGAGAGGGAGAGAGAGAGAGATTTGGGGATTGTTTAATGAGAAAAGTTAAGAAATGTTCTAAGGGCATTGGTTTAGGAAATGTTTTTAGAAACTTTTTATGGGAAAAGAAAAAAACAACTTATTTTTTTGACAGCTTTTTTATATTTCCCATGAAAGTGGTATTAGAAGTTTCATAAAGTGGCACATTTACAAATGCCTTAAGGCCACTTGTTAACCGAACCCTTATTTAATTTAGTTATAAATATTATATCTTTCCTTCTCCACTCAAATGGCAGAATTCCAAGAAAGGCATGAAAATTTATGCTCTATATAGGAGCTTGCAGGAATTATTTCTTGTGAAAATAACCCCAGCTGCATGGTTTTAGTATTAGGCAGTATGTATATCTATATTTGTGGTTTTCTTACATATCCAGAAAAAAAATATATTCTTTCATGTTTGAACACCCTTGAATATAGAGTAGCATATTCACATAGACCAATACTAGGGTACTACACGAACAACTTAGTTCTAATGTTTCTGATTATGGGGAGTGATCTATGTTTGCAGGGGAGTGGCCTTGAAAGAAATTTTCACTTTCCGCTTCACAATCCTTCACCAACACCCACTCACCAGGCAGAGACATTTCTTGCTCAACAATCTGAAGGGTCAAGTTTGAACAACTCATTGGCACAACTTGAGCAAAGAAACAGAGTAGGAGATGAAGATGACTTTATTGTTCCTGTATTTGTTCAATCAGGGGCAGGTAGTAGAACTCAAAACAGTGTAGATAGGGAAAAACTCACTCCCTTTGGTCCTAGGTATCCTGGTCGTTCCATAAAACACCAAAATCTTTGTGATAAGGATCCAAAATTAATGACCTCCCTGGGTCCTGATTTGAGAAAAGAAGTGAGATGTGAGATTGAAGAGGTCCCAAAAGCGAGTGGTCCAAGTCATTCAGCAAAATCTAAAACAAATCTATCAACCAAAGAAAAGATTGAAGGGCTTGTGAAGGAGTCTAATGCAATTCCAGATCAAGAGTATCAAGATTTCCCTGTGACTAATATATGCAATTTAGATGATTCTGATTTACAACAAGAGTTCAGAACCAGGTCACAGCCAATTGACGATGGACTTGTTGGGTCTATAAGGGAGGGAGATGTTGCCCATCGAAGAAGAGTCTCTCATTCTAGGGATGATGACAGCAGTCCCAATGAGGCTGATAATGACTTTCAATATTGTGGAGACAGGTCAAATGTGTCACTACAAATGGCAAGCGTAGACAAGGGTGATGATGTCTCTGAGACCTCCATGGTGGATTCTATATCAGGCTTGGATATCTCTCCAGATGATGTCGTCGGAATGATAGGTCAGAAACATTTCTGGAAAGCAAGAAGAACGATTGCCAAGTAAGTCTCCATTCTCATTGATATGAAGTCAAATATGGTGCCTCATGGTGATTTCAAAATTCAAGGATGCAACGTGAAACTTTTCTTAAACTATACAGAATGTTGATATATGCTTATATTGGTAATGACCATAGCACTCTCGTGCTATCTCACTTTAATGTGATACTTATACTTCAGTATCAGAAAATGGCAATGATAAGGTATTAAAAAATGCTCCATATTTATGTGGAGATACAACCGCAACAAAGATGGAGTTAGAGGGTACCGAAACTTTATTTTTTTTGGTCGTTAAATGGTCAAGAACATTAACCTTTGAAAAAAATAGAATTTATGATAGCATATTGACTAGAGATCACGCCTCATGTAACAGAGGTCACTAGTTTGAATCTCCCCTTCCCCCTCCTCTTGGAGTAAAAAAATTTATGGAATTTATTTTTCCACGTTATAAATAGTAAACATAATTTATCCAGATTTAATCATTCTTCCAGTAATTCTCTTAACTTGTGCTGTTACTAAGGTAACTTCAGTTTTGTTTTAGGGCTTCAAGTGATAGCCAAGTGGTAATGACATCCTTTGTGATGCCCCATGTCTATGATTTGAACCCTACGACCCCCCCACCTTTTACTTATCAAAAAAATTCCAGCTTTGTTTCCAAAACTTTTGTATGTTGGCTTCTTATATCCATTTATTCTAGTCACGTTCTGATTGAAGAACTTGTACATGTCACCCCTGTACTTAGGCTTGGCAATCTTTGATTGTAGTTGCTGACTGTAAAGAGATATAGAATATTTGAGTCTTCTTAAGTTTATGGAATGTGATTTAAATTCTAGATTTTTTTTTCTTGGAGAACCGTAGTGATCGCTGTACTGGAAAATTGAAAGTCCCATCCAGTGAGCTGCTATATTGTATCTTTTGGGGAAATCTTTATTTCCTGTTCTCTCAGTTAGTCAAATTAAAGCTGCATTAGATTGTCGTGTGCAGTGCCAAATACTAACATTAGGAGTATAGATATCTATTTTGAACTGAAGAGTTGCAGTTATGTCTTTGAGGGTGGGAGAACTCTTAGTGTGTAGTCACAAGATCCCTTCTAAAGTGGCTTTTTTGCATGTACAAAGGCCCTTGATGATATTTTAACAGTGAATGCTGGATCATCTTACAACAGGGAAATGAGCAATCCTAATAGAGGTACTTTGCACAAGGCCACCCCCGAGACAGTAAATCATCTCAGTTTTCATTGTCCTTTTCCAACTGCTTTTTCAGATGTATACCTGTCTCGGTTTATTATTGCTTATTTTCCTGGTGAACATGGGGATACTTTTCCTATTATGGCAATCGAGGGTGTGGAGCAAGAAGAGCAAGTGGTGTGATATGATCCTTGGAGCTGTTATCGGGTGGATCTTGGAGAGTATTGACAATGTGAAATTGTTAGTGGGCATGGCGACAAGGTGGATAATTCTCATATATAGTATCTTGGTGGTTCTGTTTTGGAGGTTTTTGTAGGGTTGGGAGTCCTGTTCTTTTTATCCTCTCTCTGAGTGTACATTGTTCCCCCTTTGTACAAATTTTACATCTTCCACTTTAATAAGATTTGAAGTGCTGTCCATGCAAATCAGAAAAAATATATAATTTGTACAGATGTACATGTGAATTATAAATTTATGAAGTTAAATCTTGCATTTCCTATTTTGTTTCATTGTCCTGAGGATTGTATCTGATGTAGTCACAAGTGAATTGTTGTACATTGTAATTGTAATTATGATTTTGATGCTGTAGTTACAATAAAGAAAGAAGAGTGTAAATCATGTACCTTGTTTTTGAATTACAATTTTTTTTTTCCCACTAGAAGCTGTATCATGTATTTTGCTTCCCCTTTGCATCTTTTGCACTAAGATTTTATATGAAATTTTTTGCTAAGTGGTTTTAAGGAAATTTGTTGAAGCACTGTTTATGCTAGCATCTCAAGTTTTTAAAATTTTCACGTGTACAATTGTATTTCTGTGCCCAAGATATTACCTTCTTCTGTTTGGTGAAATTGTATCTTCTTCAAGGATTGTTATCAGCAGAGTTAATTCCACGTAGAGTTAGAAAGAGGTTTCTGTCTTTGGTGAATGAAGTCAGTGGAGAAGCAGATACTTGTGTGCAGAGAAATATATATATTTTATAATTAATAAATGTTGCAAGTTTTGAGGTTTTGTTGTTTCTGTTGTAAATAGTGCAAGATTTAATAATAAAAAATTGTTAAATATAAACAAATTAAATTAATTCACTCGCCCAAAGTATATGCCTAATAAGCTTTGTATATGGTGAGAGTTTTGAGGGACTCTGTAAATTGCAGCTTAGCCCGTCTAATACTTCCTTAGTCTTAAATTGTACATCAACTTTTGTGGGTTGTTTTGGTCTATATGATGATCCTTCTAAAATGATGCTATCTGGTGCTTGATTCAACTAGAGCCAGTTGATTTTCTTGTATCACCTTAAGTTGGTTATATGTCTATGGAAGCTGCATTTGATATATTGTCTCATTTTGTTCTTGATCCAACTCCTCTTACTCTCTACAGTCAGCAAAGAGTATTTGCCGTGCAAGTCTTTGAGTTGCATAGATTAATAAAGGTAAGGTGGTCTTCGCCACTGGTGGTCTGAAAATGCTTTGCGTATTTATTTCATTTACGTTTAACTTGATTGACCTAAAAAGCATGTAGCCTAATTCTTTTTATTCAACAGGTCCAACGACTGATTGCTGGATCTCCACATCTTTTGCTTGAAAATGGTGCTTTTCTGGGCAAATCTTCATTGAAGGTTTCTCCAGCAAAGAAACTTCCATCTGATTATGTTGTAAACCCACCAGCACACATCACTAAGCGCAAACATAATTCTGAGAAGCCAAACCATAAAATGGAATGTTCTGCGGAAAATGCAGTTGGGAAGACATCTCTTTCCACTGTGAAAAATGGTAGTCAGCCTTCAAATATTGGGCCTTATCTAGAAAACTCACAGCCATCACCAGCAGCTAGTGATGGTAAAATGGGTCCTTGGTGTTTTCATCAGTCACCCGGGCATCAATGGTTGATTCCTGTAATGACTTCGTCTGAAGGGCTTGTATACAAGCCTTATCCTGGACCTGGGTTTATGGGAACAGTTTGTGGAGGATGTGGACCTTTCAGTCCAGCTCCCTTGACAGGTAACTTCATAAATCCAAATTATGGGGTTCCATCTCCTCATCATCATCATCCAGGAATTGGCATGCTTCCCGGTACTACTCCAATTGGTCATACATACTTCCCTCCATATGGCTTGCCAGTCATGAATCCAGCCATGTCAGGGTCAGTAAACCGGTTTGCTGGACCTGGTTCACATGGTCTAACTGGTCAGTTATCAGGAGGGGGAGCCAACCCTAATATGCAGCATCAGAGTTCATATAATGTGCCAAATCAAAAAAGTAGAGCTGCTTCACAAGCTGTGAAATTTCAGGTATCTAAAGACTCTGAGTTTCAAGGAAGCACAGCAAGTAGTCCCAGTGAGCGAGCACAAAGTGTTGAGATTTGTCACACTGCAGATGGGAGAGATGCACTATCCCTTTTTCCTATGGCTCCAGTAGTCCCAGAAGCAGCTCCTCAGCCTCATGAAACTGACCAGCCAACACGAGTGATCAAAGTTGTGCCACATAATCCTAGATCGGCAACTGAATCAGCAGCTCGAATTTTCCAATCTATACAAGAAGAGAGAAAGCAGCATGACTCAGTTTAGTTCATTTATATGTTAATCACCTTTTGGCATATGATCATGTGCTCATCTGAGTTGGGGTGGTGCTTGGTCATTTACTACTTTTTTTTGGTATGATGCTTGTAATGCGTTGTCTCTGTATGTTTTATAATTGTGACCTACTTGTATAATGTATTCATATGTAGATATGTTTCTGGAAGATATGTTGTCATTTTAAGTTTGTGTTGGACTTTTGGCAGAGGTGGCAATGCTGTTGTAGCGGAAGATAGGTTAGCACCTATAAATTCGATAGTTATTAAAAAAATATTAAAGAGATATTTGTGTCTTTTTTGGAGGGGGCTAATAAAAGAAATATTTATGTCAAATGAACACATTTTTGTTTTTGTTGATTGATTTCGGTGATGAGAAGTTTTTTTTGGATGTATGATGATTGTTTGTTTGTTTGTTTTATTATTATTCAGGTATCTTTTTTGTTAAAAAAAATTTAGAAGAAAATTGCAAATTTTATTACAAAATGCTAGCCAAGTCGGCTACAATTACAGCATGACAAGATTTTACTAATGAAGTTAATTGAAATTCATGTCAATGTCTAAAATATTGTTCAAAAACATATCATACTAGGGATAGGTCATATTGTTCAAAAACATATTATACTAGGGGTTGGGTTTGAGGACTGTGGCAATTGATGACAAATTAGATGGGCCAAAATTTGAATTTATCGAATCGAGTGTCGGATTCTTCACAATTAGAATAACCACAATTAGACACACAGTTACACACAAAGATATATAATTTTTCTATCTAATAAGTAATAATATGTACACATTTATAGTGTTACATATAAACATGATATACTTGAATTGCCTATTTTAATATTTTCTAAATTAAGATGCTTGAATTTGAATGTATATATATAATTAACACATAATTATAATTTTTTTTTTTTGATGAGAACATAATTATAATTATAATGACACTTGGCATAGAATTTTAATATGTTATATATGATTTTAGGGATTTAAAAGAATGTTGAGTTTTGTTTTGATAGATCATATATAATTGAGATGGAATATATTAAGACATAGTTATTTTGTATCTTTTCTTTTCTTTTCTTTTCTTTTCTTTTTTTTGTTAATATAGAATAGATGTTAGTTTTGTTTGAAAATGTTTCCGGCTGAAAACGAAAGTAAACAAACATAAATTTAGTTTTGAATTTAATATATTTCTTATTTTTGATTGGTTATTTATTTTTATTTTTTTCATGTTTTGATCAGTCAAAGATGAAATCTTGTTTGTCCACTTGCATATATTTTGTCACAATCTATTAAAAAACAAAGCTAGCTTAATTTGGAATGCAATTTATGTCTTGAATAAGGGATAATTCTATGATACTTTTGGAGTATGATAACCCCAATGATCTTGACCATTTATTCCAATTGTTGTAATCTCAGCCATTCCAGTTTTTATATACTTTCAAAAATAATTCTACTGTTAAATATAAATAAATAAATTCAAATCTGCTCATCAAATTATATCATCACCAAAACCCAACATACACACGGCTATATAAAAAAGTCACATTCTCAAATAAATAAATAAAAATGTTAAAAAAAAGAGGAAATGTAAAAATAAAAATAAAAATAAAAAAACTCAAACACCATAAAATTACAGTACATTTTTTTTTTTTACTTAAAACTATAATTATTTGTGGATAATAATAACTTAAAAATATCATACTCTTTATTTTCCATATATTAATCAAAACAAATTGGTAGTTTTTTTACATAAACATGTACATGACTATACATAAATATTATGAGACCTATGTTTTACTAACGAGTGGAACCCACATGTTAGTGAGACACGAGAATCACCATACTAGTACAAGTTCAAAAAATACTACCTCCTTTACGTCACACACTAAAGAGTAATATTAGGGACACATAATTTACCACAATTTTGTACCACAACTCGCCACGTGGTAAATTGTGATGGTGACACACATTTCTCAATTACAACTTACTATATGGCGAGTTATGACACAAAATTATCGCAAATTATGTACTCCTAACATTACTCTGCGCCAAAATATGGAGATGTGAAAAACAAAATACTATAGCCTTCCGCACAGGATCATAACCCAAAAAAAGCAAAAACCAAAAGACATTTTGGAGTATATAACCCCCGAAAGTGTGCAGAGTAAAACTTGGCTGGTCCGATCATATGGCCTCTTCTCCTCCTTCTCCGCATCAGACTCACATTCCTCTGCCCCCAGACTCTGACTCAGGTCTCTCTCTCTCTCTCTCTCTCTCTCTCTCCAAATTTCCATTTCTCTCTCTAATTTTTTTTTTTTCAGTGAATAATTCTTCTAGGCCTATATATATACTGTATAATGATACTGTACAGTGATTATTTTATTTTTTGTTTTTGCAATTTGATCCGCTTCTGTTATTATTGTTATTGTTCTTGTTTTGGAATTGCGAGCGTGTGCGTGTGTTTCTTTTTTTGTTTTCTCTCTCTCTCTTTCTCTTATGCTCTGTTTGGCTGGCGAGAAAATGCGGAAATGGAAAGCATGAGAAAACTACAGTTTCCGATCGCGGAGAATTCTTCTCTTGGAAACTCGATAGAGTCATTTGGACGGTTTGTCTAGTCGCTGGATACGGAAATGAACGTATAGTTCAAATTTGTGTTTGGTTTTTCTCTACTTTTTGTCATTTTCTAGGTAACCAAACACGGTGCCTTTATGCGTCAGAAATGAATTTCTAACTCAAATTTACTTTACGTAGCTGAAAATTTTGTGCGCGTAGCTTATATTTTCACAATAGGTTGAGTAATTCTTTTGATTTTGCTCATTGTTGATTTGATTTTCCACTGCAATTCCTCATTTCTTTCTGTAACTCTCACATAATCCTATTCTGTGTTGTAGGTTTTTCATTTTATATTTCATATTGTTGTTTTAAGACACTCATCAGATAGTGCTATCAGTGTTTTGATCTTAGAAATCAAATTATATCGTTAGCAAGCTGAGTAATGTAGAATATTTTTATTATTTTGTTTTTGTTTTTGGTTTTGTGTTTTTGTGTCTGTGTATGTGTGTGCGTGTTTTGTTCACGATGATAGATCTCAATAAGTGAAGAATTTGAATACCAATGCTGAATTATAACGTTTGTTTTTGTTTTTGTGTTTGTGATTTGTGTGTTTGTTGTATGTGTGTCCATGTTTTGTGCATGAAGATAGATCTCAATAACTGAAGAATTTGAATACCAATTTTTTTGTTTTTATGTTTTTGTTTTCACTCAGGCACAGTCATCAGGTAGTGCTATTAGTGCTTTGATCTTGTTAATCAAATTATAACATTAGCAAGCTGAGTAATAGAGAATATTTTTATTATTTTGTTTTTGTGTTTTTGTTTTCGTGTGTGTGTGTTTTGTGCGCGGAGATGGATCTCAATAAGTGAATAATTTAAATACCAATGCTGAATTTTTTTTTTTTCCTTATGATTGAATTACTTATTTTGTGTATAATAGGTGACAAGCCCTTGGATCATGAAGCCAACTTAAAATTGGTTCCTATCCATATTGTCACCGATGCATCTCAACTTCCTGCTGAATTTTTGGAGCCATCGCCCGAAAATCAGTTAGTCATTGGTTTTGATTGTGAAGGTGTTGACCTTTGTCGTCATGGAACTCTCTGTATCATGCAGGTAAAATGAATTTGTTTTACTGTTTAATTCAGATGGCATTATCATACTCTGTGTAATGAATTATATGTGCATATATATATATATATATATCGTTCACATTAAGATTGCTACTAGTAGTCTCTTCACATGCACTATGCGTGTGTTCAGATGCTGGTTTTTCTCTTTATATGTGTGTGTGTGTGTGTGTGTGTGTGTGTGGGTTCTAATTTTATGGAATTTGAATTTTAAATTTCTCAATTTACCTTTATATCCTTAATTTTCCTTATTGTTAATTAATCATTAGAAGTTCTATTGACAGCTTGCATTTTCGGATGCTATATATCTGGTCGATGCCAGTCAGGGTGGAGAGATGCTTATGAGAGCCTGTAAGCCTGCACTTGAGTCTACTTACATCACAAAAGTTGTTCACGATTGCAAACGAGATAGTGAGGTCTCTAATTGATTTGCATACTTGCATCAGAGCATGTGTCAATCAACCCCTCATTAAAGATATTATTTTCATTCCTTAATTTATTCTTATTCTGTAGGCTTTGTATTTTCAATTTGGCATCAAGTTGAACAATGTGGTGGATACCCAGGTGAGTAGTTATTTCTTGCCAAAATATCATTGACTTCTTTTATCGTTCATCTAGATTCCTTGTTATAAGTTGATGAGCTATTAAATTTCCAGCTTAGATAACCTCCAAAAAATTTCATACTTTATTTACGTAGTGGGGAGGGGTTGAGCTCTATGTGTGAGGTGTTGGGTTAGCCATTGTTTGATTCACAGGACTTACAAAATTGACCAGGCCTTGTCTTTCTTTTTATCTGCTTTGCCTTTTTCTTTTGCCATTTGTCGATACCTGTTATTGTAGCAAATATTTTAGCATTTTCATGATTTTGTCCTTAATTTGCTTATTTACTTTAGGAATACTACTCTATTTGCATCCAGATGGTTCAATTTGACTATCAGCTTTTGTTGTAATAATTCTAGAGTTTAATGGCTACTGCTGGAGTTTGCTCCATTGGGAATAGCCTGAAAACCATTGTTAAGGAGTGATCTTGAGCTTGAGAACATATTGATTGGTTTAACATGACAAAGATGTTAAACTAACCTGCCTAAGGAGGACTCGGACTTCTTCCTTCTCAAGATAAGATATACCTACATTCAAAAATTGAAAGTGAAAACCAGGCAATACAGAGGATTCAACTCAATGCAATAGACCAAATTCAGTAGCACAAATCCCCTGTTCAAAAAAAAAAAAAAAGAACTTATTAAATCTAGAGAAAACATAAACTAAGGGAAAAAAGGCACTCAGATCTGTCTAGTCATAAATTTTTAGTGAAATACTTTTAATAGCTCTACTACATATTCAATTTTACTTTGTGATAGATCAGCTTAATATGTGATTTATCCCTATGCTCAGATCTTGTAATTATGGAGCATCAAATCACTGCACACCACATCAAGGTACTAATTATATATATATATATATATAAGTTTACACATCAACAAAATGAGGTATATCCAAAGCCAAGGATTCAATACCCACAAGGTGCATCTAACTAACCAATAAAAATAAAATGTATATCCAAAAAAGACATTTTCACCCTGCCTTTCTCAAAGCATGAAAGCAGTCATTTAGGTATAAAAAAAATTATAAAAAAAAAAAATGACACAAT
>NW_027069535.1:991564-1024200 GCF_002906115.3 Quercus suber
GGGGGGTGGGGGGGAGTTGTTAAGTACAAAATACAGTCACTTTAAGTTTAGATTTAAGATAAGAACACCAGCTTAAATCAGTTATTGATCTCTTATAAGTTCTAGCATTTAAAAAATAACTGCATTAGTACGTCAACCCTTGTTAAAGGGTGGTTACTCTGCAGATCAAGCCTAACTAAGCAAGCCACTAGTCATGGGTAGATCAAGAAAACAGAAAAAAAGTTAAAAGAAGATACAAAAAAATTTTTCCTATTATTGTTGTGGAATTTTTTTTTTTTTTTAGTCACCTCTATGTTTGCATTTGGTTTGGATTTGTTTTCATTTTTTAAAAAGACTATTGAATGATTGATTAAACATAAACAAATTGGTGAATAATTATGTTTGTTAAAAATTATATACAACACTTTCAACTCCTTATTTCGAAAGTAGCATTGAATAATCAACCTGTGATTGTATCAATTTTTGGTTAAAGTGGCTTTAGAATAATTAATTTCATTTTGTTTAACCAAATGTTTACAGTGAAATAAAAACTGATTAGTGTTGATTTTTACCCAAAAAAAATTGAGTATGTGTTTTTGTGATTGAAGATACAGGAGTTGGGACAGTTGTCAGTTGTTGACATATTAGGCATGGGGACAAAGTTTGGAGCTATCTCCTCCTCCCACTATTTGGTGATTTATAAGACTATTAATGTGTATTATTTAATCAAGTCACATAACTCATTAAAAAGTCATGTGACTTGAATTACACATGAATGCTTTCTTTAATCGCCACATAGTGAGTAGAAGGAAGATAGCTCTAAACTGATTTGGAGCTAAACTATCTCTGTTAGCACATTCTTTAGTTAAGGGCAGAGTGACACACTGGAAGTTTTGTAAAGTAAATAAAAATCATATATAATAATAATAAAAAATAACGTTAAAAAAAATTGTAATAAGTGGAGGAGAGGGATTCACACTTAGGTTCTCCTCAATGGCAGAATTGTAACAGTGAACTGCAAGGCTCTTGGCGATAAAAATCAACAATTAACAATAGAAAGTGGAGATTTTTTTTCTTCTTGTTAATCATCATCATCATCATCATCATCATCTTCAAGGTATTGATGAAAAATTAAAGAAGAAACAATAATAAATAAAGAAAAATTATCATCGTTAATTTTTAACATTGAGTGCCTTGAAAAATGACGAGAACCGCATCAGTGTAGTCATGTCCTTTTCTGGAGATGGCCAAAGAGAATTCAGTGCATAATCTTGTTATTTGCTTCGCAACAATATTCTTAAAGAAGTGTCTTCCAAGTAGCAGTGACTTTTTGCATAATATTTATCTTCCATTTCATTTACAGGACCCTAAGTTCTGGACTTACAGACCATTATCAGAACTGATGGTCCGTGCGGCTGCCGATGATGTCCGCTTTCTCCTCTACATCTATCACAAGATGATGGAGAAATTAAATCAACGATCCTTATGGTATCTTGCAGTTCGTGGTGCTCTGTATTGCCGATGTTTTTGTATTAATGATAATGACCATGCTGATTGGCCATCTCTTCCTCCCATTCCAGGTGCTTATAATATGAATTGTATGATATATTTTATATTGTTGTGTTTATAATCTTCTTTGGCTTTGATAATTTATTTTTCCGGATTTTATTTTTTGATTTCAAATAATGTTGTGTCACGGATATTCTTCTTAAACGTCAAACAAGATAGAATTACTCATTAAGAATAGTGCACATTTGTGAGCCTATGTTTCAAGAAAATGGTGAGTTATTTATATGCTTAAAAGCCCCTACTTGAAGGATAAATATACACAATTCCAGTTTAGAGTTTTCAGAAAATTTTGGTATGAACCGTAAACCCCTTAATGGCTTACCAGAACTTCTTCCTTTATCCTGTTGGGAATCTGCCACTAAGCAATTGGCTGCATGGTTGTTAGTATTAGATGATATGTGATTTATATAATCAGATACAGATTGAAATGGTAAGAGAAAAAATTATTGAATCGTATGTTTCTAGAGGGGAGGCTCATGTAATGGCCCTATTGAGAAATTCATGCTGCATATTGTAGGAATTGTAATGAATGTATCAGTCCATATTGTTCGATACCTGAACCTGTGCAAATATGTTGAATCCTGAGAAAGGTTGAAGAAAATTGGATTGCAATTCCTGGCTGCTGGTAGACAGAATGGGGATAGGAAGAAGGAAAAGTGCCAGATAGGTTACCCTACCTGGCAGAGGATGACACGGGGGGAAGCTTTAGAGTTTAGAGGTTTGGGATGTAGTCGGGAGAGATGGGGTAGTTTTGGTGCTGGAGGGGTTTTGTTTTTAGTATGCAATGAAGAAATTTCTGTTTGAATGTAAGTAAGTACTATAAACTTTAATTGAATACTAATCCAGTACTGATCTTTATAGAGAATATCATAATGGACCATGCTCCAGAGGAAGAAATCCTTTCAGTACTTGATGTTCCCCCAGGAAAGATGGGACGTGTTATTGGGAGAAAAGGAGTTACCATCTTGTCAATCAAGGAATCTTGCAAGTATTTCTCTCTCTCTTCCCCACTTTTTGTTTTCTTTTGTTCTTTTTTCTTTTTTTTTTTCTTTTGGTTCTTTACATCTAATGCATGTTTTGCAGTGCGGAAATTCTCATTGGAGGTGCTAAGGGCCCACCTGACAAGGTTAGTCTTTCTTCAGGACAAGCTGATGATGGTACCTGCAATGGCATATTGAATTCAACTTGTTAAGTTTTTAATTTTGTCTTTGATGGTCCAGAAAGAATGACATTATTGCTTCTCCCATTTTCTCTCCCTCAAAATTCAAAATTGCATAATGCTACTTGACCAAATCATTTACAATCTCTAGAAACCTTTGCTGATTTGTGTTCTACATGTACTTCCAAGTTCCAATTCTTTCACAATCTTATTTCTGCTCATTCCTTAGTTTAAAATTGTTGTTTAGCTCACATCAATCATGCTTATGGTTGTTTAATTGAGCAATTGCATGCATGGAGTTTTGTAGATCTAGATATAAACATGAAGCCAATGAAGTTAGAGTCCGCTTGGTATGGAATATTAGAATCAAAAAAAGAGAGAGAGGGAGAGATAACCTGAGTGTGGCAACATGTATAAACAAACGAATTGCAATTTGGCGTAATTGAGAATAGGCAAATCCTAAAAATTGTGGGATCTTAATACTTATGAAATTTGGAACAGCTTTATTTCTGGCTTAGTTTGGATTATATATATGTGTGTGTGTGTGTGTGTGATTTGAAAATCGTGAACTTCCCTCCATACAAATTCCTGATGTTTTTTTTGGGTTATCATTTTATAGGTTTTTATCATTGGACCAGTGAAGCAGGTGAGGAAAGCGGAAGCCATGTTAAGGGGCAGAATGCTGGAAATTTACTAAGAAACATATGTTATGCTTTTCTTGAACAGATGAACTTCATCTTTACAATAAGAGCCTTTTTCTTCTCTCTTCTTTTCTGGGGTGGTTAGGGGGAGGAAGGATTAACATGGAGACTTTGCTGCTTAATGTTTGTGAAAAATCTTATTTACTCAGTTTTAGAAGCTGCTGCACTTTATACCAGCCATTTTGTTGTTACTGGAGGCAAACGAAATAAATTCAAAATGGATAACATGCTTAGTGGTTGAATCAGTGATGGGGCTCTGGTGCAAAGTTATTATAAAAAATAATAATAATAAATAATAAATTTACAAAAATTAAAAAAAATCTAAATTGATCTTTTATAACTAACTCAGCTCTTAGAAAATCAAATTAGAACCTTAACTCAGATTCTTAGGTTAATCGGCCAACAGCTTTGGGTTTTCAGCTTAATCCTTCATTCCACGTCTGTTTAATAACGAAATTTTGAGAAGTATTAATTACAGTGTTTGATCAGGGGATGAACCAGTGGCTCCAAATAATGTGCTTTCAGCTTAATCCTTCATTCCGCGTCTGTGTAATAACAAAATTTTGAGAAGTATTAATTAGAGTGTTCGATCAGGGGATGAACCAGTGGCAGCAAATAATCTTAGGCCGTTGTTGCTGCTTGATCAAACGGCACCGGCTGCAGGCTGGCAAGTTCTTTAATGTAAGTAGGCCATTGCAGTTTGTGGCTTGAATCAAATTACAAAACGGGACCTGCGACTGCCAGTATCAGTATGGCTTCATTTGGGAATTTCATGATATTATTGTTAGGGTCTAAGTAGGCTTATAACACTGTCAAAATAAAAGCCACCAAACAAACTTGGTAGACTTTACAAGGAATGAACGAAGCCATGTTGCAATCGGTCATACATTCTCAGATCTTAATATTGTTCAATGTATATATATAAACAAACCCAAATTGTTCAATGATTTCCAATATACCTGCCAATTATGCAAAAGAATATTGAAAGAAAACATGAGGAAGAGCATAAATGAGGAAGGAAAAACATCACTTCTGGAAGCCACCATATTGGTATTGTTGGCCACCAAGGCTTGAGAAGATGTCGTTATCACCCACTGCCTGTGAAGATGTGAACCCAGATTTACCAAGACCCGATCCCGACCCCATTGCTCTCCCCATGTAAAATGAAGTTGGGGGCCCCTTTTCCCTTTCATCTGATCCATCAGTCAATCCACCCACAATGCCAACATCTACCAGGGATACCTTCTTGGCTGCAAGTAAATTTAAATGAATATGGCATGAGTTCGTAAATCAATGTTCATGTAAGAACACATGCAAGTGAAATACACTATGGGAAGGTAATTTTTTTAGTTGAGAAATACACTTACGAGCAGCAATATTAAGATCAATCAGTCCACGGCTTAGTGAATCTGCCCAAATTCCGGACTTCACCTGGAAAGCATTCTTCTTGGGTTGAGTCTCTACTGAAGATTTTCCACCCAAATTATTAAGGCTTCCATCAATGACATCATTCTTTGCAGGTTCTGAAGATACTGAATCAGATTGAGAAGTGAATGCACCAAATAAATCAGATCCATCAAAATTGTTAAGCGGAACAGCAGCAAAGGGATCAACAATGTCAATATTTGTTGGTGCAGGATTTGGAGCTTTAACTTCTGCCCGCACAACTGGATCAGGGACTGCAAAAAGATCAACTGTGGGAGATGCCGACGAAGTCATTGCCGGTTGGGAAGCAAATAGATCAACCTCAGTCTGCAGAAATGGTAATAACATTTGTTAATGCAAAAGAAAGGGGTCATTCATTGGCCCCTAGAGGAGAAAGTATACACCCTCTGTCTTTCCTACAGCTAATTAATTGCTTTTAAGGATTAAGAAATGACAATTCAAATATTTTCTAGATGCTTGCTCACGCTTTCTTTTAATAAGGATAACTTACACTTTATCCCCCAATAGTTAGGGGCTCATTTCATTTTACTACACCCTCCCCCTCATTAAAGCATCGAGTGCCCTACTAAAGTTTCCAAAATATGGCAATATAAGTTTATAGCCCTCTATCTAGGGAGTAGGGGTGATCAAACATCCAGTCAAACCAATCCATCCAACCGACCTGAACCGAACCAAAGGGTTGCAGACAATTTCAGTCAGTAGGATTGGTCAAAAATTGGATGTAGATGTTTAAAAGTGTGTCAGTTGGATTGGTGGCAAGTTTAATAAAATTTCACCTGGCCTACCCAATTCGACAGATAAATCTCTCTCTCTCAAACCTATATTTACTTGGCATCACTGGATAAAATGGGGGAGGGTTAAAATATCACCAAATACAAAATAGGGGAAAACTGCAGTGAAAAAATCACTAAAACCATTACAGGAGCAGGACTGTCCCCAGTTACTTTTTTCTAACTGCAGATTGGTGCTGCAGGTCCACTCTTTTGAAACTTAAGAATGGAAAGTAAATTCAGTGAGAAAAGTGAAACCAGAAACAACCTATTGTGAGTTAAGAATAATTATCCTTTAAATTATTTTAATACTTATAATTCCAAGAAAAATTATCCAAGAGACACACAGAATGAAAATACCCATATTAGTAAGTACTCGTTCCACTAGAGCTTCACTCACAAGGAATCCCAAAATAAAGTTACAATCAGTATTTTTTTTTTTTTTTTTTTGATGAGTAAAAGTAAATTTACAGTTATTATCAGTAATTTAAGGCAACAGTTAATTGAAACGTCGTTTTTTTTTTTTTTTACCTTCAATTTGCCCTCAGGTGCAAGTTAACCATCTCAAGTACACCAAATGAAAATGACAGTAGATTCACCAATTATTGGAAATTTAGAGTGTCAAAGGAACTAAAGACCATTTCAAATAATTGCCTTTTAAGCTGATTAATAGAAACTACACCAATCTCAAGTATAAGGAAAAGAAACTGACATGAAGATCCATACCAAATAATTCTTCTGCCCAAATTCCAAACCAAAGTAGTACAATAGGAAGCAATAAACTCAGTTATCAAGGTGTACAAGGCTACTTTACATATAAAAACTGTAAATAAAAAATTTTGAGCATTTTCTACATAAAAAATATATTTTTATAAATTGAGATAACAGGGTGTCTGACCTGAGTTTGAGAACTTGGTGCCTTATCTACATGGGGTGATGCTGATACAAAATCTGCATCTGCAAATAGATCAACCTCTGATGAACTGCTATTCACAGCAGGATTTTCTGTGGGAACAGATGTTGGAGCATCCAAGAGGTCACCAACCAAACTTTCTCCAAACAGATCCACCTGGTTAGAGCTTCCAGCAGAAGCCTCTGTCAAAAAGCATAAAACAATACATATGTAAAATTAATAAACATGCTATTGAGTATTAACAAATAAAGGGCACTAGTTCAAAATCAATATCATTACTTTTGAAAAGTCTGTGCATATGATGAAGTGGAAACAAGATTCATGATAGCAGAAACAATTAATAATGTAACTGTTCAAGTTATGGGAAAAGAATTCAAAAACTCAAGCGCACAATGTAATACACTAATACGGCACAAGGCAACACACACACCAGGATTCTATGGCACATGCAACTTTCTGACACATCCTTACATAAAGATAATCATTCAAGCCTTGTCTCATATACTAAGGAGCACAAACACGGACATGACACAGGACACAACAATTATATATATATATATATATAATGTTTATTTAAACCAAAAAAACAGCAAATTTCCCCATTTTATAGACCAGTACATGGCAAAGGCATGACTCGAGAGAGATTCTTGAGAGGTGCAGTAGCGATGAGCATGGATGAGAACTGATGAGCTTTGAGTGGTGCAAATCTGATTGGGCAACAGTCAATTTGAGTGGCCGAAATGATGAGAGAGAGGATTGAGAAGCACCAGTTTTTGCTTTCCTTCTTTTTCAAAATTTTGGTCACTGTGTCAAGACCATGTCCTGTTCAATTTTATAGCACATTCTCCATAGGGAAATGCCTATCAATTAACTACTTAATAATTGAGGAATAAATTCCCAGATGACTTGGTGGAATTTCCTTTCATTCCTTCCGTGATACCAAAACAAAAAAAAAAAATTAGTACGATGGTTAAAACTTCTTCCTTCTTCTTCCATGATCTTTTTTTTTTTTTTACAAGTACCTCCACAATCTAATTAGTACAAGATCAAATTAAGAACTATCTAAAATAGGCCTCAAAGGCAATCTGTTTTTTTATATTCAGTTGACATATCAGCAGGCTGGGGAAGATTGAATGCTTTATTTGATATGGGATGAAATATTTCACCATAAAAACACGCCTGATATGCTCATTGTAGACAAAAGTTAAAAAATCAAAATGCCAAAGTACACTAGAAAGCATGTGACTTATTTTATGACTTTTTTCATAACATACATTAACAGTTGTACCATGGGAAACAAGTCATTACAGATACATACTAGTATTGGAAGTTCCACGCGGATCAAAATCATCAAATTCATCCTCGTTGTTATTTGAAGGGGCACTTGAACTTTGAGAGGGAATTGAACCATACTTATCAAAGGCATTTGATTTAGTTGATGACTTTGATGCCTTAGAGGATATTTTGTCTTGAGCGTTACTACAAGACAAACAATCTAAAATCAGCAAAATAGAAAAATAATTTAACAATTACAGATGCAAATGTGTTAGTGTTTGTTTGTGCAAGCATGAGACCACAGATTGGGGGGGAAGAGTGGGGGGGAGGGGAGAGTGGTAGCCATCCATTGGTAATTAAAACCGTGTTTTATACAACATAATTTTCAGTCTTGAAAACAAACACCTACAAAATTTATTAAAAATTGGCAGCATATCAGGAACAGATGTAAACTTGATACCTGCCATTGCGTGTAGAACCTTTCTTATAAGCATTTCCCTGATTCTCACTGATGGCCCCACGACTTGATTTCTTTTCATACTTCTCTTCTCCATATTGATCCTTGTCTCTATAACTGTCCCTGAAACTATCACCATCTCTTGTACCACTTCCACGCCAATCACTACTTCCATAGCTGCTGCTACCATATGAAGCTGAACCTGATTTGAATGATATTCCACTAGAAGAAAGTCCAACGTACCTAAGAGCAGCAGTATCCAAAGGGTTCATTCTTTGAGGGGAAAAAACTAAAAAATAAAAATAAAAAAAGAAGAAAAACAGAATTCCTAGAAGCTGATGTAACCACGTAATTTCAATTCTTGAAGCATTACATACTTGTCACGGTTTGCAGCAGCTTTATTTCTAACTTCTTGTATTTTTTCCTTATTATTCAGGAGGGACACAATGCTTTCCACCTTCTTCCTCACATTTATTCCCATATCCTTCCCATTTGGCTCAACATATTCAAAACTTGAGAGTGACTTTACCAAAAAAACCAAATAGAATGTGAGACAACATTCAACCTCGTTGTACAATTGTGGAGAATTGCATGGGAAATTATACAAAATCTAGAAGTCCTTACAGAGATTTGGAAAGTATGTTCTATAATGTCATCAACTGCACGTTCAGATCCATGTGCCACCAAATACTCTATGACAGCCAATGCCTGATATATAAGCAATTATAGGTAATTCAGGCCCATAAGTCACTTGCATTGCATATAATTTCCAAGACTGAATAACGTGGAAATGATAGAAAAGCTAACCTTATAGACATAGCGCCAGTCCTTGCCAGTCTCTGCCAATCTTGTCCACAGAACACTCATAACCATCTGGCATTCAGTACTGAAGAATATCAAAAGTACAAGGTAAGGTTAAAGTAAAGTGAGACATCTTTCTTTAAGAAATCAGCACAAGCTTAAAAATTAGGAGTAGAATATATGAATGAGAGATTAACAAGTTTAAACTTACAATTTTTTTGTGGCCTGTGCTATCTCTGCCAAGGCAGTGCCATGAGGACCCCAAGGTTCGTTATCCGTTGCATCCAGAACCTGAATTTATAAATATACAAAAACATTTAAGCAATGAATTCAGAGATCAATTACATAAACATTAAACACACATATTATCAATTTCAATTTTATCACAGAAACAACAAGGATAAGACACCACCCCTTTAATATTAAATGGCCTTGTTCCTTTGGGGGAGATCTAATGATGTTTTTAAATTTTCACTTGTTGCTTGGGAGAAAGTTGTGTGGCCAGTGGAGGTAGGTGGCTTGGGGATCCGGAAGATTGGGCTGTTTAACCAAGCTTTGCTTGGGAAGTGGCTATGGCGATTTGGAATGAGGTCACACATTTATGGAGGCAAGTTATAGCTTCCAAATATGGGAAGCCAGTGGGGGATGGTGTACTAGAGTTGTTAGAGGGACACATGGATGTGGCATGTGGAAGAACATTAGGAAGGGGGCTGAGAGCTTTTTTGGTCATGTGTTATATGCAGCGGGTGAGGGTTTTCGTATTAGATTCTGGTATGACCTTTGGAGTAGCCCTACTGCCTTGAAGGATTTATATCTAGCTATGTTTGCTATTGCTGTGGATAAGGCAGCTATGATTTCTGATACGGTTGACTGTGCACCGGATGGGGGTGGTAGAAGTTGGAACTTACGTTTCCGTTGTGCTTTTCAAGATTGGGAGACAGGGGTCTTTTATGATTTTTTTGAGCATATTTCATCCAAGCTACCTAGAGGGGGTGATGATACCATGATATGGCAATTGAATCGTAGTGGTGTTTTTGATGTGCGCTCTTTCTATTTTTCATTGCTAGCAGCCCCGATGGTGTCTTTTCCTTGGAAGGGTATTTGGTGTGTTAAGGTACCTAAAAGGGTGGCTTTCTTCTTATGGACAGCTGCTAGGGGTGGGATTCTTACGATAGACAACCTTGTTAAGAAGAAGTTACCTCTTGTTAATTGGTGCTGCCTTTGTCGATGTGAAGAGGAAACTGTGGATCACTTATTGATCCATTGTAAGTATTCTCATACCTTGTGGAGTGAAGTCCTTCGTTTGTTTGGGGTTCAGTGGGTGATGCCGAAGAGTGTTGTTTCTCTTCTCTTTGCATGGTGGAATTGGTTGGGAAGTCACACTTCAAATGTGTGGAATATGGTTCCAGCGTGTCTTATGTGGTTAATTTGGAAGGAGCGCCATGCCCGAACTTTTGAGGAAACTGAGAGACTTGTAGACTGTGTGAAGTCTTTGCTACTTAGGACTTTGTTTGAGTGGTCTCGTATTTGGGGGTTTACGCATTGTCATTCTTTGTTTGAATTTCTTAATTCTGTTAGTCTCTCTTTTTGATTGATTTGTATTCTTTTCAGTGCAATGAGTTTACTATCGTAAATTCATTGTACTTTTATTATCAATAAAGTCTGTTATTACCTATCAAAAAAAAATATTAAATGGCCTTGTCCATTTTCACCTATACTGGTGAAATTTGCTTATAGATCCAAAACGTTCAAATAAATCTGTAAACCGTAAGGTTGATACTTCCAAATTTTGCTCAAATTTGACAAGATCAATGATTTATATATTTGCTTATAATATAGAAAACTAGAATTGGTTAAGCCTAATATTTTGAACCTAATAAAATCAAAGGCACCTAGAGAAAATATGGATTAGAATCCTCTACGGTTCTCAGGGTAACTCCACCATAGAGTCCTTAAAAATTTGATTTTTACCACATCATCAATAATTTAAATAGATATCAAAATGGTGACAGTCATGCATAATAGAGTGAATAAATTTTACACATGCTAGCCGTCAACCTACCACAACCCTTCTTTTCCCAAGCTTGGTGAGGTGAGGTGAGGTGCCTCTAAGGCTCAAAGGCAAGACGCCTTAAGTGAGGCAATTGCCTTTAGAGCCTAGGCAAGCAAGGCAACTGCCTTAAGCCATGAAAAAGACGCTAAGGTGAGAGCCTCACTGTTTTATATATATATATATATATATATTATAAGCTTGTTGTAAAACCTATTATCGGATTATTAATTTACAGAAACTTCTTCCAAAACCTACTTCAGATTAATTAATTTATGGAAACTTGTAAAACTTATTGTTATATTAATTAATTTACAGAGGCTTGTTGTAAAACCTATTATTAGAATAATCAATAAAGCCTAAACCATGTTAATCCTATTTTGAAATCAATTAATAGACCTAATTTCTTTAGGTAACACATTTCAAAAACACTTCACTTGATTATAATATAAGGCCTTGGTGCCTTAAGACCACCTTTTGCATTTTACTACCTCGATCCACACATTTCAAAATGAACGGATAGGATTTGAAGAACTCTACGATGGAGTTACCTAAGAACCCTAGAAAATCTTAATCCAGAACATACCTACAATAATACTTAGTGAAACTCACAGCAAAACTCATAATCCAAAAAAATCCAGTATATATTGCACATTGATTTAACATATCATGCATCAAAATTCGCATCGTAATTTTCATGAACAATAAGAAGCAGATTGCACTAACGCAATGCTCGTTGTAATAATCATTGAGACTAATATGAAATTTCTAAATTCACAAAAAAAGGATCTACAATTGCAACGGAAATTGAATGATTCGTAACAAAATTATATAATTCAGCTAATAAAAATGAGTGTATTTATTTTATTTACCTTCTGTTCCATCTCTGGAACCTTCAAGACCTTCAAATTCACCTCCCTCTTTCTGCGCAAAAATAAATTTAAAAAAAAAAAAAAAACATAAAACAATGAATTATTCAATGAGAATATCAAGCAGATTTATTAAAGCTTTATCAGATTGAAATTTGCGATTTAATTATAACAAAAAAAAAAAAACGGATAGAAATTGAGAAAATCGTAATGGAGAAGAGTTAGGAGCTCACATTTCTCGAACGGTTTGATCGAGGACCTTCATGAAATCCATGGTGATTGATGGATCTGCCCGCGAGATTTGGAGAAAATTTGAAAAGAGAGAAACGGAGATTTGGTTTGGATTTGGATAGATGAAGATAGATCTGAATGAATCGGAAGCAATTGTTTGAAACGAGAGAATGAAACGTAATGGAATGGAATTGAAATAAGAATGACAAAAGAGCCGAGCGAGAAAGCACCTTTGAGTGAAGATGTTACAAAGGGGGAAAAAATGGCCTTTAGATTTGGATAGATCTCGTGGTTTTTACCGTGAGAGTTTGGGAGAGGTAAAACTGAAAAAAAAAAAAAAGTAAAAACGACAGTTCTTTTCTCTTTTTTAATAACCTCTCACTTTAAAATATTTATATATATTTATATATATATATATATATAAAAAAAAAAAAAAAGTAAAAACGACAGTTCTTTTCTCTTTTTTAATAACCTCTCACTTTAAAATATTTATATATATTTATATATATATATATATATATATGGTCTGTCTATCTTAATTTTTTTTCTTTCTTGCATGAGTATTCTCAATTATTGTGTGTTGGGCCTCATAAATTTAGTAAATTCTTATACCATTTGAAAGTTCACTTTTAACCCTGGTGAGTTCAAGTGTTAAAATTGAGGAATCAAAAACCAAACAGGTCCCAATATTTGAGATGACCAAAAAATTCAGCACCGAACATATATATATTTATATATATTGTCACTAGCCACCATCTTCACGCGTGTGCCACATATACCTTGAGAGTTGAGACCTATGGCCAACCATGGCAAACCAATCAACTCTAACCCTAAGCCCACCACTACCTTGGGCATAATGGCAACTATGATCACCTTTTGCTTTTAGACTTTTAGTAATAAGTCAGCAAGAGCCCAATTTCAACCTATGGAGCATATTTTATAGGTTGGAATGATATGGTATATATAAAAAGGGAAATACTAACGGATGCATTTAGGGTAATAGTTAACAATTCATTTAAAGAAAGTTTTTATGGGAAAAGAAGGAAAAAAAATATATTGCTTTGACAGTTTTTTCCATTTTCCATAAAAGTAGTGTCAAAATATTCCTAAAATTGATTGTTAATCATTGTTTTAAGGGTACTCGTTAGCATGACCTTATATATAATAAAAAATAATAATAATAAGTCTATTAACATATTATGATAATTGCATGATAAAAACAATGTTAATAATAGATGAATGTGAAAGTATTATTACAATGTTTTTGTGCTAAATAATAAGGAAATATCATTTTTTTTTAAACAAACAAAATATCGTATATAGGTAATGTGAATCCTTCCTTCCCATACCATTACTACAAGAAGCTTAACAAGAGAGAATTAGGGAGAATTAACAAATCATAGTATATGATAAGTTTTCTCAAAGTGAAGGTAACTCAATTGACATTTCATGGGATACGAGGTCTAAATAGTTTCTCTAGTGCGCTAAGGTTAGGGTTTTTTCCCTTAGCCGCCTGTAGAATTGTGTCCCTAACCTAGTTTAGGTATCTGTTCCCTTCTACCTCTCTTGGGTTGATAGGACAGAGTGTATGGTGGGGTAGTGGTTTTGTTAAAGTTGTCTTTCCTTTGTCTTCTCTGTCCGTAATCCTCAAGGCATCCTTAGATGATATGTGGGCATGGTTTTCTCTTACGAAGGAAGAATAGAGGGGTGCTGAGGTTCTGAAAGAGGAGGAAGAGGCTGTCCATCGCTTAGCAGGGCGGTTTTACACGAATAGGGTCCTAAATGTGGATGCAATGGCTCGCACGTTTAAGCCTCTATAGAGAACAATCGGTGAACTTAAGATTAGAGATATATTGGAGAGCATATATTGTTGTTCGAATTTGAGGACATCCTAGACCTTGAGCGAGTGTTGGAATTCGAACCATGGTCATATGACAAGCACCTTGTGGCATTTGAATGCGTTATCGACATCAAATCGATACCTTTCCTGGATTTTTTCCACGCTACTTTTTGGGGTCAAATCCACAATATCTCGGAGAGGAGCTTGAAGATTGAAGTATGGGAGATGATTGGGAAGACCATTGGTAGGGTTATCCAAGTCGTCGACCCGAAGGATGATGGGGCTGGTAGTGAATTCTTGAGAGTTAGAATCAACATTGATATATCCAAACCCCTATTACGATGCTCTAAACTACATACGGAGGGGAAACATGTGGGTTGGGTTGGCCTCAAGTATGAAAGGCTATCTAATTTCTGTTATTGGTGCGGACGAGTTACTCATGGGGAGAGGAACTGTGAAGTTTGGCTTCGAGGCAATGGGTCATTGAGGAAGGATGAACAACATTACGAAGAGTGGCTTCAAGCAGAGCCTTTGAGGGTTACTCGCAAAACAGTGGTGGTAGTATCGGGTAGCTCTCGCAGCCAAGTGCCATGGTGAAGGAAAAGAGATAACCACAAGGGTCCCTCAAGCAATCACCCAAGCAACAGTAGCAATAAAGTGAACACTGACAACTTAAAGAATACATACTCATCTGCACACTCGGAGGCAAACATGGCAATGGATTACATGGAAGTTTCAAAGCCGAACGGTGGCAGTGGTGAAAATGATAAGCCTACGGAAGGATATGAGATTCATTCTCAAGGATAGCACCACGGCTTGCATGCGAAAAAGCAGGTTAATAGGTTGGAAGAGGTAGTGGTAGGCTTATCTTTAAAGGATCACTCGGAGGGTTGTGTGGGTGAGATAAATGGTGAGCGTTTGAAGCAGTCTATGGGTCCTGGTAGTGGCTCAAGGAAGGTTAGTGTTCTGCCCTTGCAAGATTGTGTTAGGTTCTAAAGGTTTAGGAATTTATGTATTTAGAACTCTAATTTGTAATATTGGCAAACCATGATCAAAACAATATGTTAAGTCTTGTTAAAGTGTGCTCAAAGTTGTTTAATTATTGTAAAGTTGGAATCGAGAGACTGTAGATGCATTGGGGCATTTCGGTCTGGCTCGATCGATTGAAGAATAGATTCGATCGATCGAAAATCAATCAGATTGCGTTTTTCTGCAGTTTTCCAACTCAGCCCTAACTCATTAAATGTTTAGGGTTTTATGTTTTTGCCCTAGGTATATAAGGCAAAACCCTAGCCACGTTTTTAGAGTTGCTCCAGTTGTATTGTTGCTCATACATTTCTGTTTTGTGTAAATCTCTTGTGAGATCTAGAGGAGCTTTCCTTTACACAAAGCTTAGGGTTTTTAAGATTGAGATTACTTCAACATCTTGATGATCAACTTGGTTGTTACCATTGAAGCTTAAAGAATATCAAGCGTGGGTGCTTGTAGCTGATTGAAGAATTCAAGAAAGAAGGAGTCCATGGATTCGGAGCTTGCACGGGGTCGTGTCAGTAAGTTCTACTGTTAGGTAGCATTAGGAAGTCGAACGGGGAGCTTGTAAGTCCTTTTGTATGAACTTCAATTCTTTCATAGTGAATTCAGTTTTGCCTTGAGGATTGGTGGGTAAAATCCTCCCCAGGTTTTTTACCAGTTTGGTTTTCCTGGGTGATCATATCTTGTGTTATTTATTATTCCGCTGCTATATATTCTTGATATGATAGTTTGATTGTTTTAACCTAGAATTGCTTAATTTGACTAAGTAACAACTTGGCTAATTAACTAGGCTACTCAATCTGGTTGTGTTAAGGGGTCTAAATTTTCCATCAGATTGTACTAACCAAGTAACAACCTCTACTTCCGTAGGGTCCACGAGAAAATGGAAGAAACTTGCTAAGGAGGTGGGTCAATGTGTGGGGTCACCTTCGCAAATGATTGTGGATAGGAGGCCTGTGTTGGATGATGTTGATAGGAGTGTTGGTAAAAAACAATGTTTGAGTGGCAGCAGCTATTTGAATAAAGAAAATTGTAAGGTGGCAACTAGGTCCCAACGCCACCGGGCGTTATGAATTGCCTTAATTGGAACTGTTGTGGGCTTGGGAACCCACAGACAGAAGATGAGCTGGTTGTGTTGGTACGCAACAAAGATCCTATGTTGGTTTTTTGGATGGAAACAAAGGTGGAAAAAGTGGTTTTAGAACGAATTGGCCGTAAGATTCAGTTTAATAATTTGTTTGTGGTTCCTCGAAACAACACAGGGGGAGGGTTGGCTTTGTATTGGCCAGCAAACATGAATGTGGATGTTCAAACTTTTTCAGCCTGCCATATTGATGCTATTATTGACCTTGGAGCGAATGATGCCTGGCGATTCACAGGTTTCTACAGAGACCCTGATACCGTTAGCCGGGAAAGCTCTTGGTTACTGCTGAGACAACTAAGTCATTGGTTCAATTTGCCTTGGATTTGCATGGGGGACTTTAATGAGATTTTATTTGCCAAGGAGAAATAGGGATGGTTAAATAAACCGGAAAGACAGATGTAGGGATTCAGGGATGCTCTTGACTATTGTAGACTTAGGGATTTGGGTTACTCTAGATATCTGTTTACATGGTGTAATAGGAGGCCGAGTAGTCAAAATGTATGGATTCGTCTGGATAGGGGGATGGCTTCAGTTGAATGGATTTTAAGGTTCCCTTCCTCTTGAATACATCACTTGGACGCTTTTCACTCTGAACATAAACCCTTGTTGCTTTGTTCAGACTTTGAGTTTAAAAGGTTTTAAAGAAAGGGCAGGCCGTTCCACTTCGAAGCTATGTGGTTGAAGGATAATTCTTGTGAGGATGTAATTCGGGATTCTTAGGACTTAAGGCAGCAACCCGGTTCGGTTTGGGGTTTTACAAGAAAAATAGTGGCTTGCCAAGAAAACCTCAAAGTTTGGAATTGGACCACATTTGGCTATGTTCGGTCTACTTTTAAAAGGAAGTTGGCTGAATTGAAGGAAGCTGAAGAAGGGGGCTGTTACAGATCTGATCCAGGCTAAATTCAATTGCTTAGAAAGGAAATTGGTAGCCTTCAATCTAGGGAAGAATGTATGTGGAAACAAAGGGCACGAAATTCTTGGCTTAAAGAAGGTGATAGAAATACCGCTTACTTTCATTGTAGAGCTAATCAAAGGAATAGGAGGAATTAAATCTTGGGCTTGGAAGATGATAATGGGGTGTAGGTTGAGGATGAAACCGAGATGGGAGGAGTGGTGGATAGGTATTTCAAGAATATCTTCTCCAGTTCAAACCCATCTAGGTTTGATAGCATTTTAAATGGAATTCAGGGCCCTGTGGATGTTGAGCTAGATCCGAGTGTGTGGGTTGATTTCCAAGCTTATGAGGTGAAGCAAGCACTTAACCAAATGGCTTCAAACACTGTCCCTGGACCTGATGGTATGTTATCCATTTTTTACAAATCCTTTTGGCACATTGTTGGTGAGGATGTAACTGCAGTTGTCCTCCAAGCTTTGAATTCAGATATTGTCCCGGAATCCCTTAATACCACCTTTATTTCTCTAATTCCCAAAGTTAAAAATCCTAAGAAAGTTTCGGATTTTAGGCCCAAGAGTTTATGCAATGTTATTTATAAATTAATTGCTAAAGTGGTGGCTAACCGGTTGAAGAAGTTGTTGGCTAAATTGATTCCAGATTCCCAAAGTGCCTTCCTATTAGGGCGGTTGATCATTGACAATATTCTGGTGGCTTTTGAAACCCTTCACTTTCTGAAAAGGAAGATACAAGGGAAATTGGGATATGTGGCACTCAGGTTGGATATAAGCAAAGCGTATGACCGGGTGGAATGGGTTTTTTTGGAAGAGGTTAATGCGCCACCTGGGTATTAAGGAAAGGTTGATCAAAATTATTATGGCTTGTGTGCAATCTATTTCTTATGCAGTTCTCCTCAATGGGCAGCCGATGGGCAACATTAAACCCACAAGGGGGATTCGCTTGGGAGGCCCTTTATCTCTATACCTGTTCCTTTTGTGTGCCATGGGTTTACAGAGCTTGATTCACCAAGCTGAAGTGGATGGGCATATTTGGGGGGTGGCTATTTGTAGGAATGGACCTAAAGTTTCCCATTTATTCTTCGTAGATGATAGAGTGTTGTTTTGCAGAGCAACGAAGGCCGAATGTAATAAGATTTTGGAGGTTTTGGATGTATATGAGAGAGGGTCTGGTCAAAAGATAAATAGAGAGAAAATGAATATTTTCTTCAGTTCAAATAACCCTTTGCCATTGCAGGCTCGGATTTGGCATCTCCTAAGTGTCCCAGCAATCCATCAGTATGAAAAGTATTTGGGGTTACCGGCTCTAGTAAGCCGAGCAAAAAAACAAAGTTTTGTGTTCCTAAAAGAGAGGGTGTGGAAGAAATTACAGGGGTGGAAAGAGAAATTATTGTCTCCAATGGGTAGGGAAATTATCATCAAGTTCATTATTTAAGCTATGCCAACCTACACCATGAATTGTTTCAAACTTCCTAAGGGTTTGGTTAGGGAGTTAGAAAGCCTTATCCGGAAATTTTGGTTGGGTTATAGCGGTAATTTAAAGAAGGTGCATTGGGTTTGTTGGGAAAAGTTTTGTGAAGTGAAGGAGGTCGGTGGCATGGGATTCAAATAAGTTGAAAAGTTCAATGATGCACTCTTAGCAAAACAGGTTTGGAGGATGATAAATAATCCAGATTCGCTATGCTTTCGAGTGTTTAAAGCCAGGTTTTTCCCAAACTATTCCATCTTAGAAGCGAAAGATTCCAAAGTTAGGTCCTATGCTTGGAAAAGTATTCTTAGTGCTAGAGATGTTATCTAGAAGGGTATGGTTTGGAGAATTGGGAATGTCCAATCAGTGCGTGTTAAAGAAGATAAATGGTTGCCTAGAAGAGGTTGAAAAATTGAGGTGATCCATGAGATGTTTCTGCCTAGTAAGGCGTCTGTAATTATAGGAATCCCTCTGAGTATTAGGAACACAGAGGATCGGGTGATTTGGGCTTATACTCCTTCAGGGGTTTACTTTACAAGTAGCGCCTATAAGCTGCTATCTGCAAGTACCACGTAAGGTAGCTCTAACCAAGAGCCTCAAAAAAGTTTCTGGAAGGCAATTTGGCAGTTGCAGGTTCCCCACAAAATAAAACACTTTGTTTGGAGGGCTTGCCACAATGCTCTCCCCACGAAGTGCAATCTGTTTTGGTTGAAAATCATTACCTTGAAGTTGTGTGAGCTGTGTAACAAAGGCCCTGAGGATGTCTTACATGCTTTGTGGAATTGCAGGGTGCTAGAAGGCGTGTGGAGCTACCACAGTTGGTCCCAACAGGCCTCAAACCCCCCTCCTCTAACATTTTGCAATTTAGTTGATTGTTTTTTGCTGGTGACGAAGGACTTCATGAAGGAGATTTTTGCTGTCTTGGCTTAGTGCTTATGGAACAGAAGAAATTCCCTGCACTTTGGGCACCAGGTGCAACCAATTGTCAATATTAGTTCTCTGGCAAGTAACCTTCTGCAAGAATTTCTAGCTGTTTAGGAAGAAGAAGCTCAGCCCTTGCATATGCCTATAATCCAACACCAACGGAAGGCCCCAGAGCAAGGCTACTTCAAAATTAACTTCGACGCTGCTATGTTCAAGCCTCTTAACTTGGCAGGAATCGGGGTTGTCATTCGTGATTGGCATGGAGAAGCTACTGCTGCTCTGTCAATGCCAATAGCTCTAGCCTTGACAGTTGCTTTCTTGGAAGTGCTTGCCTATTGTCATGCCGTGATGTTTGCTACTGAAAAGGATCTTCAAAATGTTATCTTCGAAGAGGAGTAAACTTCAGTGATCAACGTTATCTCTCAGGAGATTCCAGTGTTGAACTCGTATGGAGACGTTATGGACGACATTCGCTCCTTAGTTTATGATTTTCAGTCATTTAAATTTGTCTATGTTCATCGGTCTTGTAATGTGGTTGCCGATGCATTAGTTAAGAAAGCCAAATGTTCAGTGGGGTCTCAAGAATGGTCGGGCCTACTTGTAGATATTGCCCAACTAGTTGGCTTTGATGTTCCTTGAACTTTGTTTTCTTTTTCTAATAAATTCCTAGTCTGATTGGCAGGCTTCTAAAAAAAAAGTTTTCTCAAAGTGAAAGACTAAGGATACAAAAATATCTCGCAATATTTTTATTTTGAATTAGGTAGGTTGTTATAATTTTATTATAATATTTTATTTTATTTTATACTAACGTATGGTGGGTTGACACCTCACCTTATTGTGAAAATGCAATGAAGTTTTGTTGTCCCCTATTAGAACTCTTTCCCAAAATGAAAAGAAGGTAACACCAAAAAAAGATATTGTCTTACAATGCTCTTCCCATTTTAGGATCTAAATCAGGTGCAATAACCATGCAAGTGTGAGAATAAAAAGTTGAGAAGATAATATAATAATAGAAAAAATAAGTTAAAAGTTAAGGGCCTGATTGGTAGGAGGATCTTTGTTTTTGTTTTTAGAACAGTATAAAAACAATTTTCAAAAAATTGAAATTGAAATTAGTTTTTAAATAATAATTTTTATATTATACGTGTTTAGCTCCCACTTTTAAGAACAATTTTCAAAATACTAATGTGGGGATAAAAGCCCAAGTTCGTATATTGGGCCTTGGGCCCTATTTGAGGATGTGAGTACGTCCAAGTAGGAGTAAATTATTAGGAAAAGCCCTAGAGTGGAGAATCACGTAAGGAAAAGATAGAGGAATATAGTTCGAGGAGTGTATCCTTCTCAGATATGATGAATATCGGTCAAGCAAGTACTTGGGTGATTTAGGTGACCTTCCAAGAAGTTCCAACAATAAGAATGAACTTCAGACACGTATAAAGATGATAAGAATACAGAAATATCTAAAGGAAAAACTGCTACCACCGCATTAAATGCACTGCAGTAACTTTTCTGGCTGCATTTATGTGGAGAAGACCCCTGAACAATACAATTTCAACCACCACCATTCACAGAGAGCCAAAGAAGATGCCTGATGGGACATATACTCGAGTGAAGGCTTAGGTGATTAACAAGTGTACGATCAAGATAGTCTGAAAGGAAACTATATAATGTAAAAGATCCCCCATAAGAGAAGGATTGGAGAAAAGAGAAAAAGAAGGAAGAGAAAGATTTACTGTAGCACTAAGGATTGTATTAGTTTTCAAGAACAGTAGTTTATCTCCTCGGACACCAATTTAATCAAGTTTCAAGTGTGTTTTTGTGCTTATTCATCTTTTAAATCTTTATTAACCGTTGTTTAATTCACAAATAGTCCAGCTCTTTCATCCACTCTCTACAAATTCATTGTATTAGGCTTATTGGGCTCACATCCCACATCTTTTGGGCTTAGGCTACAAATCTTGACCCTACAATTAGAGCCTTCTATGGAAAGAGTTTGAGCAAAATTAAGAGCAATGGTTGACGATGGCAGAACCAGGTCCACAACCAGCAGAATCCAGGGCAGCCCAACACGTTGATCCTTTTCTCAACCTAGAGTAGATAGGTGATCGTGAAGGTAGTGTGCATACCACACATACTGGCCGAAACCAACCTCGAGGTGGAAATCATATGTCCCCTGTAGAGAATAACAAGAACATGCAACTAGAGATTGATCAGTTAAAAAGGGAGTTGCGCCATGCAAAGAGGAAGTGGACTTCTTCAAACTCTGATGACAATTCTGATGATGAACAAGATGTTAATTACACGTGGAGGTCTCGAACCCCACCTAGTGAATCTTTTTCCTATGAAGATGAACATTATATTAAATGGCGGCCTCAAAGCCCATCACGTGGAGGTGTAGGGAATAACGCTATGAGCAAGGCCCTGAACCAAATCTCCAAATTGCCTTTCATGCGTAAGATTAAAGAGGCAAGACTTCCTTGTCGTTTTCATCAGCCAACGTTCACTATCTATAATGGTCGAACAAACCTTGTAGAACATGTAAGCCATTTCAACCAAAGGATGGCTGTCCATTCCAAGGATGAAGTTTTGATGTGTAAGGTTTTTCCCTTCAGTTTGAGACCAGTTGCAATGAGGTGGTTCGACAGCCTGAAAGCAGATTCTATAAGCTCCTTCAAAGAGCTCACTTAAGCATTTGGTTCCCGTTTTGTTACATGTCGTAGAGTCGCTCAGCCCTTGGCTTCCCTACTATCCTTGAACATGCAAGAGGGTGAGACCCTAAAAACGTATTCAGATAGGTACTGGGAGATGTTTATCGAAATGGATGGCTATTTTGACGAAGTAGCCCTCAGTACATTTAAGCTCGGCCTTCCCACTAACCACGGTTTGAGGAAATCTCTGACTGGCAAACCTGTCACCAGTGTGCGTCAACTGATGGACAAGATTGATAAGTATAAAAGGGTTGAAGAAGATCAATGGTAGGGGAAAGGGAAGGATAAGGTTATCCCTCAGGACAGGAGGGATTTCAGGTCGGATTGTTACAGTAATAATAGACCACGAAGAGATTTTGCTGGACAATAAGTATAAAAGGGTTGAAGAAGATCAACAGCAGGGGAAAGGGAAGGATAAGGTTATCCCTCAAGATAGGAGGGATTTCAGGTCGAATCGTTACAGTAACAATAGACCACGGGGAGATTTTGCTGGACAATCAGGATCGGCAAATCTTCAAGCAGTCAACGCCATGTCCCAAGAACCAGTGCATCAAGTTTTGGAAAAGATTAAAAATGAACCGTTCTTCAAACGACCGAATAAGATGATGGGAAATCCTGAAAGACGTAATCATAACCTCTATTGCCAGTACCATCAAGATTATGGGCATACCACAGAAGATTGTAGGAGTCTCTGGGATCACTTGGACCAGCTTGTCCGCGAGGGCAAGTTAAAACAACTCCTATATCATTCCAATGGTCAGGGGAGCCAAGCAAGCTTAGAATCTCGAAAAGATGTTTTTTCAAGACCCCTATTGGGAACTATTAATGTCATCTTCGCTGCATCAGGGAGAACAGGATCCTGCCCGTCTAGGGTAATGTCCGTAGCCCGTCTATCCAGAAGAGACATTAATCAAGATCCGAAGAGGGCTAAAATGGATATTCCACCAGTCCTAGGCTTCTCGGATGAAGATAAGATTGGAACCATCCAACCCCATGACGACGCTTTGGTAATCACCCTTAAAATTGGAGGATATGATGTGAAGAGGGTAATGGTGGATCAAGGCAGTGAAGCTGAGATAATGTACCTTGATCTCTATAAGGGGCTGAACTTAAAACCTGAGGACTTAACGCCTTATAGTTCCCCCCTGGTGAGTTTCGACGAAAAAGTTGTTGTCCCGAAAGGCCAAATACGACTACCTGTACAGACTAGTCCGAAAATAGTAGAGGTAGATTTCATTGTCGTAGACGCGTATTCACCCTACACTGCAATCATGGCCAGACCCTGGCTTCATACGCTAGGGGCTGTTTCCTCTACTCTGCATCAGAAGGTTAAGTATCCATCTGAAGGCTAGGTTAATGACATTTTGGGAGATCAATCTATGCCCAGACAATGTTTAGTGGCTGCCATTCAACATAAGACCGAGGTTGAGTCCTCGGCCCATGTTGAAAAGGATTTATAGTAATTAAACCTCCGGCATTGCCCATTAATGATTCGGCCGAGGAGGCGAAGTGTGAAGATTTGGTAAAAGTTGCTATCGGAGACGATTCACAGAAGTTCTTTCAAGTTGGATCTCAGTTAGCTCTTCAAGAAAAGGAAGAGTTGATAGAATTCCTTAGAAGAAACATTGATGTATTTTCTTTGAATACTTATGAAGCCCTAGGGGTAGATTTAGAATTCATATGTCACCAGTTAAAACCTTCGGCATTGCCCATTGATGATTTGGCCGATGAGGCCAAATGTGAAGATTGGGTAAAAGTTGTTATCGGAGACGATTCTCAGAGGTTCTTTCAGGTTGGATCTCAGTTACCTCTTCAAGAGAAGGAAGAGCTAATAGAATTCCTTAGAAGAAACATTGATGTATTTGCCTAAAATGCTTATGAAGCCCCGGGGGTGGATCTAGAATTCATATGTCACCACCTGAAGGTCAACCTATTGATCACCCCTAGGAAATAGCCTCCTTAGTGCCCATCCAAGGAGCACGCTGATGCAGTACGAGAAGAAGTAACAAACCTCAAACAAGCTGGAGCTATTAAAGAAGTGTTTTATCCTGAGTGGCTAACGAATACTATGGTGGTGAAGAAGAAGAATGGAAAATGGCGAGTGTGCGTAGATTTCACGGACTTGAATAAGGCTTGCCCTAAGGATCTATTCCCTATGCCTAAAATAGACCAGCTAGTGGATGCCACTGTTGGTCATCCTCGGATAAGTTTCCTGGATGCCTTTCAAGGTTATCACCAAATACCTTTAGTCTTGGATGATCAAGAAAAGACTGCTTTTGTCACCCCTATTGGGAACTACCACTATAAAGTGATGTCATTTGGCTTGAAAAATGCGAGATCCACCTACCAAAGAATGATGACGAGGATGTTTGAGCCACAGTTAGGTAAGAGTATTAAGATTTACATAGATGACATGGTAGTGAAAAGCAAGGTTGTTTATGAGCATGTGAAGGATCTTGGAAACATTTTAAAGTTCTTAAAAGGTACAAGTTGCATCTAATGCTTCCAAATGCTCGTTTGGCGTAAGGTCAAGCAAATTCTTGGGTTATATGGTAACTCACAGGAGCATTGAGGTCAACCCTGACCAGGTAAAAGTCATCAATAATTTACAACCACCTCAGAATCCCAAAGAAGTCCAGAAATTGACTAGAATGGCTGCTGCTCTGAACCAATTTATCTCTCGATCAGCGAATAGGTGTAGGCCTTTCTTCTTGCTGATCAATAAGTGGAAAGGATTTGAGTGGACTGAAGAATGTGCTTTAACTTTTTAGCAACTTAAAGACTATCTAGCTCGGCCACCAATCATGTCCAATCCTAAGCCAGATGAAGTCCTGTTTGTCTACATTGTTGTGGCCCCTTATGCTGTAAGTTTGGTGTTGGTACGAATGGATCGTGGTGTACAAAGACCAGTTTATTACGTGAGTAAGTCGCTGCATGAGGCCGAGATTCGTTATCTGCCATTAGAGAAAGCTATCCTAGTAATAGTGCTTGGTACACGGAAGCTGCCTCATTATTTTCAAGCACATACTGTTGTTGTTCTTACCCAGCTTCCGCTTAAAACCATACTCCGAAGTGCTGACCACATAGGGAGGATAGCTAAATGAGGTACAATTCTAGGGGCTTTTGACATCAAGTATATGCCTCGTACCTCTACAAAGGGACAAGTCCTAGCAGATCTGGTGCTGAGTTCACTAAGCCCTCGTTAGAAGAATTGAAACCAGCACAGAATATGGATGAAAAATCGGTTGACATGATCTCTCAACAAGGCCCCTCATTCTGGGAGGTGTATGTTGATGGAGCAGCAAATCAGAAAGGTTCCAGAATGGAGTTAGTGCTAATATCCCCTGAGAAAATCGTTATTGAAAAGTCATTAAGGCTGAGCTTCACGGTCACAAATAATGAGGCTGAATATGAAGCTCTACTGAAGGGAATGGCAGCAGTTCAAAGAATGGGAGGAAAGTCGGTGGAAGTGTTTTCAAACTCAAAACTAGTCATCGGCCAAGTAAAAGGGGAATTTGAGGTGAAAGATGAAAGAATGCAGGGGTACTTAAGCCACGTTAAATGTCTGCAATCAGAGTTCGAATCTTTTAATTTACTGCACATCCCTAGAAATGGCAATACACATGCTGATTCTTTAGCCATGCTTGCAACCTCCTCGGCACAGAATCTGTCTCGAGTTATCCTCGTTAAGGACTTGCACAAACCCACGGAGATAAGAAGAGAGGCAGTCCGAGTCCATCAAATTAGAGGTGAGCCAAGTTGGATGGATCCTAAAATTCAATTCCTGAAGGAGGATACTTTGCCTGAAGAAAGGTTAAAAGCTGACAAAGTTCGGAGGAAGGCTACTAGAATCTGGCTATCCGAGAACCAGAAATCATACAAGCGTTCCTTTTCAGGGCCATATTTGTTGTGTGTACATCCTGAAACAGCTAAATCACTCCTCAATGAATTACATGAAGGAATCTGTGGAAGCCATACTGGAGACAGATCCTTGGCACATAGAGCCATTACCCAAGGCTATTGGTGGCCAAATATGTAAAATGAGTCCCATGAATATGTTAAAAAGTGCGATCAGTGTCAATAGTTTGTACCAAACATACACCAACCGGGGGGAATCCTTAATCCATTATCCAGCCCGTGGCCATTCGCCCAATGGGGCTTAGATATCATAGGTCCATTCCCTAAAGTAGTAGGAAACAAGAAGTATCTTTTAGTCGACACAGATTATTTTACCAAATGGGTTAAAGCTAAACCTCTAGCTAACATCAAAGACGTGGACGCAAAGAAATTTGCCTGGAAAAATATTGTCACTCGGTTTAGTATTCCTCATACCCTCATCTCGGACAATGGCCTATAGTTTGATAGTAAAGCATTCAAAAGTTATTGTTGCGAATTGGGAATCACGAACAGATACTCTACCCTTGCTTATCTCCAGGGGAATGGGCAAGCGAAAGATGTTAACAAGATCATAATAAATGGACTGAAGAAAAGACTAGATGACGCGAAGGGCAAATGGGTGGAGGAACTGCCACATGTCCTTTGGACATATAGAACTACGCCTCGTAAGTCTACTGGGGAGACCCCCTTTTCAATGACTTATGGGGCTGAAGCTGTTATCCCTCTAGAGACTGGTTTCCCAACGTTAAGAACTAGTTCATTCAATCCGAGTAGCAATGATAAGCAACTAGAAAAGAGTTTGGTTCTGATTGAAGAGATGAGGGAAAACACAATGGTCCAATTGGCATATTATCAACAAAAGCTCAAACAGGGTTTTGATGCCAATGTAAAACTAAGGCCTTTAACACCTGGTGATCTCGTGTTAAGGAAAATTGTGGGCATTGCAAAGAACCCAGCTTAGGAAAAATTAGGACCCAATTAGGAAGGGTCATACCGTATTACATTAGGGGCTGGCATTGGGGCGTATTTTTTTAGAAGACTTAGATGGTAATGTGATACCACGTCCATGGAATGTAAACAATCTCAAAAGATATTATTATTAAACGAGTTTTTTGATCAATATGTTTATCTATTACATAAAGGTTTTGTATTTCATGTCGTTACAATTCTTATAAGTGTTTAAACTTAAATTCAATCATGCCTGAAGCCCTCAGACCAAATGATATGAGTTAGTTAACACTTCATTACAATTCTTATAAGTGTTTAAACTTAAATTCAATCATGCCTGAAGTCCTCGGACCAGATGATATAGATTAGTTAACACTCCATTACAGTTCTTATAAGTATTTAAACTTAAATCCAATTATGCCTGAAGTCCTCAGACCAGATGATATAGGTTAGTTAACACTCCATTACAATTCTTATAAGTATTTAAATTTAAATTCAGTCCTGCCTGAAGTCCTCGGACCAAATGATATGGGTTAGTTAACACTCTATTACAGTTTTTATAAGTGTTTAAACTTAAATCCAATCATGCCCGAAGTCCTCGGATCAGATGATATGTGTTAGTTAACACTCCATTACAGTTCTTGTAAGTTTTTAAACTTACTCAATCACGCTTGAAATCCTTAGACCAGATGATAAGAGCAAGTTAACAATCCATTACAACTTTTACAAGCATTTAAGCGAACTTATGTTAGACCTCTCAGATCATATACTTAGTTTAAAATTAACACTCAATGGTGTCCTTTGTAAGTATTGTACATAACCCAATTCAGGTAAAGTCTTTAATTATTTACTTAGGTATTAGAGAATATATAAGACCTTTATACCTTTCATTGCTTACTAAGTTCGTTAACAATTCTTATATGACCCAATTTTTGCCAGTATTTATCTAAGTTATCTGCATCATTAGCAAGATATTGTTGTTGAGCCTGCTCAAATTAAAGTAGTTACAGATCAACATTATTTGCAATAACAATAAACTTTATAAGGTGTGCAATGAAAATGTAGAAAATAAAAGAAGAACGCTTTCATTGATAAAAAAGATAGTGTCTTTCAGTCCCTTACAACACTAAAACAACAACAATAAATAAAAATAAATAAATAAATAAATAAAACAATAAAGGTCCTAATATATAAGCCTTCTTTGTGGAGACTACAGGGTCAACAGTCTGGCTGGACTGGGTGGCAACAGCATCTGGGGCTTGATCCTTGGGTTCAGAAGGAGTTTTCTTCTTATCCAGACCCTTGCCCATATCCTGAAGATCCTCGGCTTTCTTGCCTTGGCCACTGGCTTGAGCAAACTCCTTAGAAGCTTCAAGGAGAGCAAGAGGGGCTTGGCCAATCAATGGCTGCCTCGATGCATCTGGAACATGCTCGGAGTGAGAGGAGTTAAGACCTAGGAGTTCACGAATATCAGAATCATAATATATGCTTTCAGGTCGCCTCAAATCAGAATCTACAGAGATCTTAGCAGCATCAAGGGCTTTACCCTATGATACATCATAGTACTCCCTACATACTACAGAGAGCTCCTCTGTTAGTCTAACTTAAGTCTCCTCCATCCCAAGCTTATATGCTGGCTGCTTTTCAGCCTCGGCTGCCTCTTTGGCCAATTGGGTAGCTTCCCTGGCTTTCTGAAGCTCGGCTCGAAGATGCTTCACCATTTGCCTCTTTGTTTCCAGATTAATTTCAGTTATATGTAACTGTTAGTGTTGATCTTCGGCCTACTTTTCAACATTCTTGAGGCCTGCATCAAGACTATCCTTGGCCACCTCTTTTAGCTGCTCGAACAACTTAGCGTAATCTTCCTTAAGATTACCCAAAGATTTCTCAATCTCGAACCGAGAATGGGCCTTCGCCTTGGCTTCATTGCGGGCATCTTTATTCCATTCTTCGGCCACGTAAACTTGTTGGATAATCTACATAACAGAATGGAAAAAAATTTAGCGTAAAAAAAAAAAAAAAAAAAAAAAAAATCTTATGCTCTAATCCCATGTCAAATTATCAATTCTCCCAAAAGTTTAGATTTGGGGATAATGGTAATTTAACAAAAAATGGGGATGGGTATAATTTTTCATCTGGACCCACAAAATTTAATCCCAAAATTGAAGAGAAAAGAGGAAAAAATAGGAGGGACTATACATTTACATTGTCCCTCTATGGACTATATGCACTTTTTTAATTTTGTTTTCTAATAAATGTTGTTATGTTTTGGATTACTAATTCTTTTTGTTTTGTTACTTATGGAATGTATTTGCTTTGGTTTTGTGGGGAATATGGAATTTAAAAAAAAAAAAATCAATATCTCGTTACTCTTCTTAGTAAAAATAATTATGTTATATTATACATATTTGATACCCTATGATAGATTTTGAATATCAATCCTGGAGGAACTATTACAGATCCTAATATTCATTTGTTAGTACAATATATTATTTTTTCTAAAAAAAAGTTAGTAAAATATATAATTGTAATAATATTTTAGGTACTATATAAAAAGTTAAAAATAAATAGTTTCTTATGTAATCGAGGTGAAGTTGTAATTAGCACAAAATTATAATTTTTTTCTTTATTTTTTCCCTCTCAACCAAATAAATAAAATAATATATTTTTCTATTTTTTTCATTCCCTTCTACGAAATTCAAAAAAAAAATTTCCTTTTTTAGACTTTATATTTCTCGTCTCTCTCTTTTTTTTTTTTTTTTTGTTGTCGTCATCATTTTTGCAACTAAATAGTAAAATAGAGCATGTGGATCCAAATTGTTTGGAAAAAAAAATGTCTCATGAGACTATTTCATGAGATACCTTCTTATTGAAAAACTAATAAAAGTATAACACCAACTTGTCACTTTAAAATTTAAAATGCAATAATATGACAAGGTTTTAAAGCAAAAAAGTATAAAGACGCAATATATGACAAGTCAAATAGATTATTCTTTTTCTTTTTTTCTCTGCAAAAAAAAAAAACATAGATTTTTCATTTTTGTACCGTTCATATGGTAATGGAATTATGCTTTCCAACTAAAGTTTACCTTTCCCTGAAGAAACATTAAATAAATGACCAACGGTGCAGAATTCTTGAAAATAAAAGTTGATGCCACTACTTTTGGCAACTTGGTCTTTAGTCTTAGAGGTCAATATTTAACGATTATATTTTTTTAATGGAAATATTTAACGATTATATATTACACCTAATTGAAAACAAAACTATAAAATTTAAGTTATGAATTAAGATAAAATAAAGCTGTTCTTAATTTTTACGCAAAACTTAATAAAACATTTATTGAGACATTGAGAATTGCAAATCCCAAGCCATCCATCAAATTCAAAACAGAATCCTATGATCAATCAAACAGAAGCATCACTCTTTCTGCAAACGTATACATCAACACTCAACAGTCATAAATATCGTTGTCATCTCACATTTTTTGCAAATGCCTTTTTTTTTTTTTTGTGTGTGTGTGGATAATCCACACTTTTGTAGATGCAGCTCGAAAGCCAGTAAAACCTTTTACTTGGAATGGGAAAACTATTGCAATCTTGGCATCTCATTCACAAGTACATTTTGCTTCTTGTTTTTTCATTGAGACATAGAGCATATGATAGGACCATGGTTAATATTACTCTCTTCCCTGAAAGAGTACTCTTGAAATTTAATCTCAACCAAATACTCCTAAATAAGTAGGAAAAAAAAAGTCTAAATGCCTCCACAATCCACATGCATCATTATGCAAGCCATAATTGAAGCACTTGCCGATGGGGCCTTGGTGATGGATATTCATATTGCAATGAATCATTGATGTCTGATATACATTACTCATCATTTGGTTGCCTATAAAGAGGAAATGAAAACTTGAAATCTTATAGCATCTTATTGAATTTCTCTTGTTTGAGTTTAGTTTTGGGTAATTTGCAACACTCTTCTTTGTATTTTACTAAATCACACTCTCAAATTTTCATGGAATGCAGTGTTATTATAGTAATGAAATGTTCTATTAAAAAAAATGCTTACTCAAAGTATGGACATGCAAAAAGATACTCCCCTCCCTTGAAGTTTGTAGATGACCCATGTATAAATTAATTGAAATCCTTTTTAAAAAATAGAATGTTTTATTAGTAAAATTTAAACTTTTTTATTTATATAAATCTATACATCTCAAGGGAAGAGAAGTCGAGAAGTGTCATTTCGTAAAACCTTTAGGGATGTAATACACATTTTAAGTGGGAAAGAGAAAGTTGAACTTGACATATTTATTAGAAATATCAGGAAGTGATATATCTATGTATATATACACACATCTTAGATGGAAAAGAGGAATTTGAACAATCCTATACGTTTTGATTAGAAACACAATGGAAGTACCAGTTTTATCAAACGCCCAAAGGTTATTAGTTAGAAGTATCTGCCATGGTAATGCTGCCAATTAACAAAAATACAAACAAGAAAAAAAAATGGTTGTTATGGATTGGTGAATGGTAAAGCGCCTTTACACCAATAGTGCTGGTGTATCTGTCAAGGTAATGCTGGTGCCATGGGGTCTTTGATTATAATTTCCCATAGTTTAATGGGAACTGCTTCGTGCCATATGTACATTAAATTAACATTAATTAATTACATAAGAAGGATCCACAAAATCTCATTAGTATTTTGATTTGAAATTTATAATGTCAGACAAGTGGAGCTCTCTCTCTCTCTCTTAACACTTTTCAATTTCACATCATATACCATACATGATATATATCCCTGTGATGTTGTATAATTGTTAAAAAAATCCAAATGACTTTATTTGAATGGTCAATGTAAGAAATTGAACCAAATAGTTTATGTAGTTCTTAAATAAGCAACAAGATGAAATGTTTTAGACCCAAATGCAATGTCGTTAGCCAAATCAATGGAATGCAAACAAGAGAACATTCATACAGCCTCATGGAGTACTTTATTTACATTAAAAATTGCCTGGACTGTCACATGGGGACGAGCAAAATGTGATGGTGATGTTTAACCACAATATATATGTCCACACAGATTACAGAGACAGTTTGTTGAGGAGGACCACATTATTGGGATTGTGTCTTTCAAAAATCTTTAATGTAAAATTATGTACTGCAGCCTGCAAGTTGTTCAATTTGCTCGTCATTTTTTGCAGCTCTCACGTGCTCATCCCTTAGCCAAAGAATCTCAAATCTCAATTGATCAACAACAAAAAAGCCTGGTCTGGATTCTGTAACAAATCTCATCACTCCCACCATTCAAAACTGAGAATGATCCATTTGCAAACTTGTAATTTCTACCAATGTCAATGTATTTGTAGTGAATTCATTCGTAATAGAGTGATTAACTTTTACGCTGATTGTCAACTTACCACAACCCTCTTCATTTTCTCGGACTTAAGACCCGTTGTGAATAATATATGATATTTAGGCACAAACATATGTGAATTTTACAATTTCTTTTTTACTGTTTTTTTAAAAAAATTCAAAAAAATATA